>NC_081420.1:79063199-79179176 GCF_949786415.1 Peromyscus eremicus | reverse complement strand
ACAAAGTTCTCTTCAGAGTATATCCAGAGTGGAACCTGTGGGTCCTGTTTCTATTTTCAATTATTCAAGGAACAACTGTCTTTCAGAGCAGTTGCCCTGTCTTCGTGCCCGCCAACCACACAATGACCCCAGTTTCCTTGCATCTTTGTCCTACTTGCTATGTTCTGGGGGTTTGTTTTGTCCTAATAACACTCATCTTCATGGAAAAGAGTTGTGACTTTACAGTAAGTGTAGAGAGAACTAATATAATTGTAGGCATAAAATTATGTTAGACACATAAGGGATGGTCACTGCCCTTGAGAAAGTTGGTACATATAAGGTCTCTAATAAATGTATGGAACTACAAAATCTGGAATGATTAGGCTGGATAATCTTCATGATGGTTGTATATCCTTTTACAGTGATATGTAACAATTATAACATTGTCCTTTACATGTTTTTAGGGTCCAAGTCCTAGCAGCATGCTCATGTCCTCAGTTCTTCAGAGAAACACTGAGATGGGTAAGGCGTGAGGAAACAGGAACTCGTTCTCTTGAGACTGAAGATTTCATAGAGGTAAGAACTTGTGGCTGCCTTGTTTTATTCCTCTGATCTTTCAGCTTTCACCCCAATATCTGGCTCCGGGTTTTTTATTAATAAGACTGTTTAGCAATTTGTATTACACTGAAACAGGAACTCGCTCTCTTGAGACTGGGGATTTCATAGAGGTAAGAACTTGTGGCAGGCTGTTCTGCTTCTCTGATCTTTCAGCTTTCACCCCAATATCTGGCTCTGGGTTTTTTATTATAAGACCTTTTAAAATTCATGTTACAGATGGGGATATTACATCATTTTTACTGCAAATGCTGATCCTGGAAACTGGGCTTACTCATACTGATAAATTGTCTTTTCATTCTTTCTCCCTGGAGAATGGCCAGGCTGGCCTCCACAGTGGTGCTGGAGCAGAGCAGACATTGTTTCTGCAAAGTTATCCAGAGGATCAGAGGAGGTAAGTGCCCTTAATAAGCATGTGAACTCTGGAGTCAGGTTGTCTGGGTTCTGATTTCAGTAACTTAGTATTGCTCTCTTGTCTCTTTTTTCCTGACTGATAAAACGCAGGTCATTCTAGTCCTATATCACTGCAGGGCATTTTCTCTATCTTGTTACACTTTAATAATTTCATTTTTGAATTCGAGACAGTTGGCCCAGCATGATGATACGTTTGAAATCCCAGCCCATAGGAAGCTGAGGCAAGAAGATTGTGAGTTCCAAACTAACTTGGGCCTCTCCATAAAAAAAACAAAACAAAACAAAACAAAAAACAGGCTGAGGATGTGCTCAGTTATATAGTGCTTGACTAGCCTGCATGATGCCGGAGTTTGATCCCTAACACCTCAGAAGATGGGCATGTGGTATACTAGGATCAGGAGTTCAAGGTCATCCTCAGCTACATAGCAACTTTGACACCAGGCTACATTACATGAGACCCTGTGTCAAATAAAACAACAAAAAAGTGGTTAATTTTTCAAGTTATTGAATCCATTCAATCAATTGCAAGAGCATGTTTTAAAAATACAAGATTCAGGGTAGAGAGATGGCTCAACAGTTAGGAGCACTTGCTGCTCTTCCAGAGGATCTGGGTTCAGTTCTCAGCACTCATATTGGAGGCTGGCAACAACTTGCAGCTTCAACCTCAAGGGATCTATGCCCTTTTCTGGCCTCCAACCACAACACACACACACACACACACACACACACACACACACACACACACACACACGCAGCAGGCATACATCTATACACATAAATAAAAATAATAAATAACTTTTACTTATGGTTCAGGACTGTCGAGAGAGCCTAACAGGTAAAGGCACTTGCTATGCAAGCCTGAAGATCTGAGTTTGATTCCTGGGGCCCATGTAAATGTAGAAGAAAACTGATTCCATAAGGTTGTCCTCTGTTCCACCTAGGCACCATGACACTGATGTACCATTCCCATATCACACACAATAATATACAAAGTTTAAAAAAGTATAAACTTTAGTTCTTTTAATTCTATGAAGTGGGTATTGTACATCAGCATGAAATTTTGATTGAAGAGTTTTTATTTCAGTAGCCAAACTCCAAAGTAAAGAGAAAAAAACAGTTTAATTGATATTTCAGTCACACGGGGTAATTATAGACAATGGAAGGTTTATCTTTTATTTTATTTTTTTTAAAAGATTTATTTATTTATTGTGTATACAGCATGTATGACTGCAGGTCAGAAGAGGGCACCAGATCATTACAGGTGGTTGTGAGCCACCATGTGGTTGCTGGGAATTGAATTCAGGACCTCTGCAAGAGCAGCCAGTGCTCTTAACCTCTGAGCCATCTCTCCAGCCCCAGTTTATCTTTTATTATAAATGGAGAATAGTGATAGAGGATTTTAGTATAAATGCAGGTAAACAAGGGCGAGTCAGGTATATGAAAATAGTCAAGAGCTGAACAGATCAAGAATTTTAGGCTGAGACCATTTCATCCTAGCTCAGGAAAACCACACACAGAGCCAAATTCTCTCCATTTAAAACCCCCCAGCTGCCTGTGCAGCAGTACTAACCAGGGCATTCTGGTGAATGAAGAGGGAGAGGCTGGTGACATCAGCCACTAGCCACACAGCAATCTTAAAGCAGACTGTCTCAGAGCCTGTGGTGCCAAGGACCGAGTGAAAATGCTAGGGCATTTATCCTTAAAAGTCTAATAAGTGACTTCTGCTCTTTTTTGTTTTAACTTTTTGTATCCATGTGTTGTGTGTGCGCGCGCGTGTGCGTGCACATACCTGTTCGTGCACATACCTGTTCATATATGTAGGATTTTGTGGCCCTGCTCTATCAAGTCTTCGCCTTGTTCCTTTGAGACAGACCTTTTCACTGAGCCTGGAGCTAGGCTAGCAATCCACAGTTATCTTCATGTCTCCATCTTCCACAGTCCTAGGGTGACAGGCTGGTGGGCAGGGCAGGCCCAGTATTTTGTTTGGGTGGTGGGATCTGAACTTGGGACCTTATGCTTGGATAGCGAGTGCTCTTGCCTACCGAGCCATCTCTCCAGTTCTTACTCTTTTTTATTTTTTACTTCTCTTTTGGTAGTGCTGGGACTGGAGCTTGGGGCCTCTCACTTGCTAGGCAAGTGCTCTACTGAGCCATGCACTGCAGCCCTCAATCTGGATCATTTTTAGATAGAATTTGTTGAAGGCATTTCACTTCTATTGTCTAAAATGACGACTTTGTTTTCAGTGCCTGAGACTGAACCCTGGACCTTGTGCATACTAAGAAGTTGCTCTACCATTGAGCCACACCCATGGCCCTTAAACTGAAAATCTGAAATAAAAAGCTCTAGTTTCCTTTTGAAGTTTTTTTTTTTTCTTTTTTAACTTTGGAAAAAAAAAAAGAAGCACAAACATCTCCTCAGTTATGTAGTTTGATCAGAGGTCAGTTCAATTTCTACATATAAATAATATGCAATGAAACTCTTATTATAAAGAAGTATTTGGAAGACCTAGCTAATGTATTGAAACTTTTCTCAGGTACCATTAATGGATATATATATAGCTCAAAGTCCCAGGGCAGTAGCAAAGATGTTTATTTAAGCACCTTGTTTATAGAAGCGACTATTTATATTTGTGCTTAAAATAATGTTTCTTAATATTTTGAAGCTAACATGTAGCTGAAATCAAAATAATGAAGATATGTATGTATATATGAAATTCTGCTTACAAATTTTGAGGCTTCAGTGGTATTTTATTTATTGGTCTGAAACAAGGACTTAGTGGGACAAGAATTCTCACTAATGTAAGATGTAAGGATTAATTTGGGGGCAGTGAATGCAGGGAGATGTTCCTAACAAATATATTTTTCTTTAGGAAAAGCAAGCCTTCCTACTTCTACTGAATCTATCCTAAAAAGAAGCCGTTTCTAATTCAGGATTGTAACTGCTCCATTTCTCCCAGATAATGTTAAGTTAAAAGAAGGAAGAAAGGACGTTGTCTCACAGTCAGTAGCCCTCTCTGCAGTCCTCATTTCCTGTAATGAGTGACCCTGGCTCCCAAAATAACTTCAGTGCTGTTCAAGTGCTCATGTTTGGCATATTCCTTCTTATTTAGGAAGGCACATTCCCTTCTACAGCTGGACAAACTCAGTGTTTGCAGAGAGCTGCCCCCAAACACTGCTCCCTCTAGGCCCTTAAAAATGTTCAGCATCTGAGTGCTGGCAAGGAATGCTCACACCCAGTGGAAACAAACCTCTGTGGCCCGAGCCAAGGAAAAGCAGGGATGCTATATATGGAGTGCAGGAAGCAGGGCCAGAGCTGACAGCCTTACTCATATGCCACCCGTACGCAAAGCCTTGCTTGAGTCAGGCACTACTAACTTACCTGGAAAGGGGGAAGACTTACTGATTAGCTGAAGCTGCAAGGATTGGAGCAGTCGTCTGCCGCTTCCCAGCATGCTCTTCGGTGTTCAGAGAAATGAAGGGCTGCCTAGTGCCTTAAGGCATGAGCAAGGCCTTGGGCTCTATCTCCACAATGGAAAACAAACAAAAACAAAATGAAACAAATACCACCACCACCAAATAAATAAACGGAAAGTTTAAAAAGTTAGCCAAGTACCCTGACACATAGGATGCATGCCCCACAGGTGGTTGTACAGCAGACGATCCACAGTTCCTCTTGTCGACCGTCTCCATCACTCAATGGAGACCTTCAAGCCCAAGTCAAAAACTTGCCAAATCAAGAAACTTCCAGTTTCTGTGCATTATATGACTTTTTGTATGTTATTTACTTATTCAGAGACAGAAAAAGCAGGAACTGAGAGGACTGTTTCACCTTTTTTAGTTTTGTGAAATGTCAGTAATTCCCAGAGCTGTTTTATCAGTGTGTGCGCGCGCGGTGGCTTCATAGTTGTTTTCATTTTTTTCCTCAGTGCTGGGTATGGACCCCACGGTGCTATTCTATAGAGCTATGCTCGACTCTCACAGTTTTAAAAAAGGGATTGTACTCTGGAGACAGGAGGATTAGGAGTTTAAGGCCAGCCATGGCTGCATAATGAGTTCAGGGCCAACGTGGACTACATGAGACCTTGACTCAAAAACAAAAAAGTGGTGGCGGGGGCCGGAGAGATGGTTCAGCGGTTAAGAGCACTTGTTGCTCTTCCAGCGGACCTGGGTTTGAGTCCTAGCACCCAATGGCACTCACTGTAACTCCAGTTCCAGAAGATCTGATACCTTCTGGAGACCCCAGGCACTAGGCATGCATGTGGTACACAGACACACATGCAGGCAAAAGAGCCATGCACACACATGCACATTTTTTTTAATAAAGAAAAAAGTGCTATATTTAGGACAGAGCAACCTGTTTCCATTTTGCAAATTTGTACACACATACAGAGGTGACCAAAGAGTAATTTTGTCTTCTTTACAAGAAAATAAAGTGTTCTTCATCTTAATAGAGATGGAGACATCGAGACACTCTGTGCATACAAGCAAGATGACTTTTGCATTTCCCCTGTACCCTGGCTTTCAGGATGGAGCATTAGTCTACCATGCTGGTTGTATGGGAGATTCTGGTGCTAGACATCACACTGGGTCCCAGTAGAGGGATGCTGGGTACAGCGACTAAAGAAGGACTATCCCTTATCTGAAAAATGTGGATTGTTTCTGACTGGAATTCAACAAGAAAGGGAACCTGTGGTTTGGAAAATACTGGCATGTCTCATCTGTGACCACCTCAAATAGAAACTGTCTGATAATTCCAAATCCCACCACTGCTCAGACACCACAGTCCATGAGCTGGATACAAAGACAGCAAAGACGTCCAGCAAAACACGACTGAGAGATCACTTCAAACCTTTGCAGGGTGAGAACGTGTCCAAGCTTGGACTCGCTCACCTTCCTAGCCCGAGGCTGGGCCTGTGCCTGCCAGTAGAAATCCTGATGACTTGGAAGAGAGTACTCTAGCACCTAGAGAAATGCAACCAATGAAGGATGCTGGGCAGGACAGGGACTGTTCTTTTATTTATTTATTTGGTTTTTTTCGAGACAGGGTTTCTCCGTGTTGTTTTGGTGCCTGTCCTGGATCTCTCTCTGTAGACCAGGCTGGCCTCCAACTCACAAAGATCCGCCTGCCTCTGCCTCCTGAGTGCTGGGATTAAAGGCGTGCGCCACCACTGCCCGGCTGGGACTGTTCTTTAAAATATAAAAAAAATAAATAAAAAAATAATACAATATATTTTGAAATTGTAGGACAGGAACTTTTGATGGCCCACATCACTGTTTCTTGTACATCACTCTTCACTAAAAGAATTGTGTCTCCACCCTTGAATTATTACTAAATAGGTGCCTCAGCTATTGCTGAAAATGACCAACACCACAGTAAGGCTTATACCTTGAAAAGGCCAGAGGCAGTTTGTATTTCCTGCCCAGGTAGCTTCAGTCCCCCAGGCACAGGGTAAATGGCCGTGGGTGTAACATGACCTCAAGCTTCTGCCACCACAACCCACAATTTCCCTGCCAAAGATGGACTGTGCCCTGGAACTGTGAGCTAAAATAAATTCTTCCATTGAATAGCTTTTGTCAGGTATTGCCCCAATAAAAGACAAGAAACTAGAACAATGCTCGTGCATTTTCGATAGCTAAGTAACTGTCCGCTTCTTAACATCTGTATGAATTCAAGGCCAGCTCCATTTCTGAGCAACTGTTGCGTTTATCAGTTTCTCCCTTCTTCAAAGCTCACGGCTTCCGCAATGGACATTGGACTCCTTCAGTTTAGGCTGACGCCCGGGGGAGCAGAACAAGACACATTTACTTCTGTGTCTCCTAAGTAGCTGTTGATAGCCGTGCTTGAGGAACTGATTTTTAGAGCTGCCTGTGAAGCCTGCTTAGGATCTTGTGGTAGATTGTTACCGCCTCCCCAAATCAAACACCCACGCAGTACAGGCCAAGCATGGATGAAATATGTTTATATAGTAGTTTCCTGTGCAGAGACCGGGCGAATGGTTTAACTCTGAAGTGGTAAAATCAATACCTTTAAAGGCAAGGGCATGGAGCTTTACCACTGGGCTGATGATGCAGAAGTAGCCTCTAAGCTCCGTCATTTACTAATTAGGAAAAAGGATGCTCATTTCTTGAGAGTTTAGTTCAACAATACATTTGATTGGCTGATGATGGGCAATATGTAACTTTTCCATAGTGATCATTTTCTATTGCATTTATTTGGGCAGCTCATTTCTTTTACTCTTCCAGAACAGAAACACTACTTCTCGGCTTCATAAACCTGGCAATGAGAGCTGTCTCTGCGGCAGGGCGCCCTGCTCCTGGCAGCTCACGCTGTTCGGGTAAGCTGCTGGCACCTGCCTGCCACACGGCTTTCGGTATGATGTGGCAAGACCCAAGCTTCAAGCTTCTCATTTAGATTCTGAGACTGGCCGGCTCCTTCTCAATGCTATTTTTTTTTTTTCCAGAGAAGGGAAAATGAATCCGTAAACACAAACATTTTTCCTTTTTCATACAAATGCACAAGCAGCTCCCAGGCGGGCAGGGTGGCAGAGCAGGGGTGGAGCGGGAGGGAGGCTGCACCCGCAGGGTGCCCGGGAGGCTCGAGAGCCGCCTGCAGAGCGCTACCACTCCATCCTCCTGGGCCCTCAGCGCACCCACAGGTCAGGCCCGGGGTCCCTGGCGACGGGACGCCGGCTTCGGCTGGGCCCTCCCGCCGGGCAGCCGGCGCCCTCGCTGCGGCATCGCCATGCCCTCTGCAGAGAGGGCCAGGCGGCCGGGCTCCTTTGTCTGCACCCAGCCCCACCTCCCTTCTTCCTGCCTCCTCCCCCTCCTCCGGGCGCGGCTGACGCGGCGCGGAGGAATGCGTTTCCGGAGGGAGAGAAAGGCCTGGCGGCCGGCCTGGGAGAAGGATCTCCGCGGCGGGGGCGGGGCCGGGCCGGCTTCCTGAGGGAGTCGGCGGGCCGAGACTCCGCCCACGCGCTGAAGAGCCGCGGAGACCCGCCGGAGCGGCCGAGCCCCGCCGACACCGCCCGAGACCATCCGAGAAGCCGAACCCCTCCGACACCGGCCCGAGACCCTCCGAAGGGCCGAGGCCCGCCGACACCCGCCCGAGACCCCCCGAGAGGCGGAACGCGGCGGAGCCCGGGCCGCGCGCGTGCCGGGCGGGCGCTGCGGAAAGGTAAGGCCGCGGGCGGGCGGACAGGCGGACGTGCGGGCGTGGGCTCCGGGCAGCCAGGGCTGGCCCGGCGTGTCTCATCGCGGCCTGGGCCGGGCGGAGTCCGGTCTCGGGGACTCGGCCGCTCGCCGCCACGTCCGGCTGCAGCTCTCCGCCCCGCCCGGCCTTGCCTAAGGGAGGGTCTCTCGGAGGGAGGGTCGCGAGCCCCGCCTGTCACCCCGGGGCGTGGCGGGGCAAGGGTGGCTAGGACCGGGGTGGCGGTGCCCAGGGACCCCTGCGGGGTTCTGCCCGCCGGGCCCCCCAGCGGGCGCCTTTCCCGAGCGAGCGCGGCGCGGGACCCCGGGAACCAGGCCGCGGCGTCCGAGGTCCGCGAGGCGGTGCCCGCCCGGAGCCTCGTGTCGTGTGGCTGCCTACCCTTTCTCATGCCTCCTAGTGACAGGCTGGGCTCATGACCGCCCTGATCCCGAACGCCACAGTGAATTTGAACTTTTAATTTGAAACCTAGCACTCGGTGGTAAAAATGAGTAAATAAATTGTACTGTTTCCGTTTCCTCGTCTGTAAAAGAGAGAAGGAGCTCCCGCACTAATGATAGTAATAATGGTGATACTAGTGACAGGGTCAGACCCAGCTTCCATGTACTGACCTCACTGCAGAGACCCCGATCCGTGGTGGTATCGGGACTGCTTATCTCCTTTTGCAAATGCAGAAACTGAGGTGCGTGCAGGAGTTTTAAGTAGTTGGGAGAGTTCATGGGTTCACCTCCAGAGCCCATGCTTGAACTTGAAGTAACCTCCTCACCTAATGTAAAATAAAGTAGGCATGGTATAGGACAAAAGGATTCCAGAGTAGTGCCAGTGTGGACTTAAAAAAAAAAAATACAAGACACAGTAAGTAAAATGTAAAACCTCAAGCTTAGACAATAATGCTCCGTGTGCACTGGTTCCTTTTCGTTGTTCCTTGGTACATTAAAAAGGTCTACAAACTTCTTAGAATGTTTTGGTAACATTAGGAAGGTTTCCTGGCTCAGCTATTCCGCGTGGATATGAAGAGGGTAGTATGACTAAGTTTATTTTTATTTTTTTTATTTTTGTTGTTGGTGCTCACAGAGTACAGAAATAAATGTTAGATGAATTTTGGTTAGAGTTCTTTTTTAACCCACACACAGCCATTGCAATAGGTCATATCTAGATAACCTGTGGGAAAGGCTAAGAAATTTCAGTTGAAAGTTAACTATTACACATCTATGTACACTAAGGCCAGAAGGGAAGACTTTCCGTATGATATTCATATTTATGAGCGATTATGTTACTCGTATTTATATATTATATATTCATATTTAGAACATATTATATATTTATTTACGAGTGATTATGACTTAATCTCAGTATGATATTCATGTTTATGAGTGATTGTGATTCATCAAGGATAAATGATTGAAGATGATAGAATGACAAATGTAAAACAGATGAAACGCTGGTAATGTGGTATATAAAAGCACTTGGGGAGAGTAGAACACACTGGAATGACAGTTTCTTATGTGAGTAGAAGGCAAATTCTAGCTTATCTGTATTGAATTCACAGGACTACTGTAGAAGAATCTGTGTTGTGGAAGTCTTTTTAAAAGGATGTGAAGTTGTGCACTGAGATGGTTTCTTTAATTTATAATTATTTTTGTGTGGGGGTGTAGTGACACTCAGGGGTGGAGGTCAGAGGATACATTTGTGAGATTTGTTCTTTTTTGTCCACCAAACATGGATTCCAGGGATTGAATTCAGATTGCCTGGCTCGGGAAAACGCTTTCATGTCCTGGGCCATCTCATTGGCCCAGGTTGTTACCTTTTTAAAAGTTTTCAATTTTATGTGGGTGGGCGTTTGCTTGCATGGAAGTTTGCCCTGGGCGTTGCAGCACCTGTGGAGGACAGGAGAGGGAGTCAGATCCCCTGGACCTGGACCACAGATGGTTCTCAGTCACTTTGTGGGTACTAGGAACAGAACCAGGCCCTCTGGAATAGCAGCTAGTGCTCTTAACCATGGAGCATCTGTTTTTCCAGCCCCCCTCCACTTTAATCTTCAGAATTCTGTACATGCAGAGTACAAGTACAGAATTAACAAAGTTGAAAAAGCACAGATTTAGTGCTTTTTTTTTTTTCTTTTTTTTTTGGGGGTTTTCAAGACAGGGTTTCTTTGTGTAGACTTGGCTATCCTGGAACTTGCTCTGTAGACCAGGCTGGCCTTGAACAAGTCTCAGAGATCCACCTGCCTCTGCTTCCCTAGTGCTGGGATCAGAGGCATTCTTCACCACCACTGGGCCCTGGATTTAGTGCTTTTAACAGCACCTGCCAACTGTCTTTTTAATTTTCTGATCAGCCTAATTTGAATCTGTCCTTAATCAACATCACTGAAATGAAAATGTAGTTCTGTGTTGATTAAATGTAGTTCTGTGTCTCATCACCTCTCATCACTATTTATTACAAGGAAAATTAATTGGTTTGACAGATTATCTTGAAAATTAATAAGTTTGTCCAGAATGCTTGCTGCCTAATGTAATTCCTTTACTATTTGGCTTTTTGTTAATAAAACCAGCCCTGGCTTATGGGCGGAGAGGGAGGTGTATAACACAGCATGTTGTCTGAAGAAAATATTTTTACTAGTGTTCTGTGAATGTCTTGCTCTTAACTATGCTGCCAGAGTGGTGAGATAAACATGTTTTGACTGGTGAGAGTTTCAGAGGATTTTTTTTCCCTCATGATTTAAATGTAAAATTCTTGATGTGTAAGAAGCCCAGCTGATTTGAAGATTCGTTGTGGGTGGGATCCACGATTATATTCTGTGAATATGTTAAAATAAGCATTTACCATTTATCTGCACATTAGTGAGTTTGAGAATGATTATATTCGTGTTTTCTGTTATATTACTATTTATCGTGACTTTAGTTATATGTTTTCAGAGTTTGTTTATTGTGTGTCAATTAGGTGGTAGTCAAGGATGTGAGGATAAGGGGAGGAAAGAGTAAGTGAGTTTTCTGGATCAGATCTGGAGTGGTAGCAATATCCAGTGTCAGAAAGCGCGGAGGTTAAGGGACAGTCCACGGAATACTGACAGGTTAGAGACTGCAGTAGGGAGGTGAGAAGAGCAGTGTACCTCGCTTTCAGGAGCTGCATGAAAAAGAACAAAGCTGTACTTTGTAAATTTCACACAGTTCGAAAACTTTACTTTTGGTGTGTGGCTTTAGAAGATAATAATTATCTTTACCAATGCATATGATCATGAAATGTGTACATGAGAAAAGAGGCTCTTTGAAATTTGAGGTGAGAAGAGCAGTGTACCTCACTTTCAGGAGCTGCATGAAAAAGAACAAAGCTGTACTTTGTAAATTTCACACAGTTCGAAAACTTTACTTTTGGTGTGTGGCTTTAGAAGATAATAATTATCTTTACCAATGCATATGATCATGAAATGTGTACATGAGAAAAGAGGCTCTTTGAAATTTACATGTAAGCAGACTGTCTTAGATGGAGTTTCAATTGCTGTGACTAAACACCATGACCAAAAAGCAAGTAGGGGAGGAAAGGGTTTATTTGGCTTACACTTCCATATTGCTGCTAATTATGGAAGGAAGTCAGGACAGGAACTCAAACAGGGCAGGAAGCTGGAGGCAGGAGCTGATATAGAAACCATGAAGGGGTGCTCCTTACTAGCTTGCTTCCCATGGCTTGCTCAGCCTGCTTTCTTACAGAACCCAGGACCATCAGCCCAGGGATGATACCACCCACCATGGGCTGGGCCCTTCACCACTGATCACTAATTGGTAAAATGCCTTACAGCTAGATCTCTTGGAGGCCTTTCCTCAACTGAGGCTCCTTCCTCTCTGACTCGAGCTTGTGTCAAGTTGACACACAGAACCAGCCAGTACACAGACATACACGCATGCATATCTGTATGATATACATGCATGTGCATATTATATATTGTAAGAATTTTTATAAATATAAGAATATATGGGTATGTATACATACATTTCTTACAGGACCAGTCTCATTATACCAAGGCTTCAAAATACAGGTTTTTAACCCCAGGGATATGCAAAATGACTCATTGGACTGTAAGGAAGAACATTTTAGACAATCTGTTTATAGCTTCTAAATGTTCAAAGTGTTTGATTGTGTTATTGTATTGCTATAGAAATAGGTGTATTTTAATTTAATGGGCATGTAGATACTCCTAATTTTTTTTGGTGACAAAGGAAGATTGAAAACTTAGCGATCCCAAGTGGTCGCAGGTGGGGAAACAAGAATTACACTGTTTAGGACGGAGAATTGGTGAGATGGGTTCATGTTGACAGAAACAGAAAGGGCAATGGCTAGGGGTGCCTTTGCCCAGGGACACAGTGGACCACAGGAGGGTAGGCTCTACAATGCTGAGCTTTTTAGAGGTGACCCCAGGGCATAGGTAGAGGTATGTAGTTTGGGACTGGGAATTATTCATCTGCCAATACTGGTTGACAGTGTAGGCTGCGGATAAAAGCACCAGAGTGTAGAGTAGGAAAGGGGCCCCTGAGAGGGAATCGGGACTCTTTGGGGTGGCTGGGGGAAGAGGAATAGGGAAAGCAGTTCACTCTCCCAGTTTCTTCTCTGAACTTTTGCTTCCTTTGCCAGCCATTTTAGAGAGTATATAGGGATTTGTGGGGTGTTCCAACAATTAGCGTGTTTAAATTAAAGGCTATCCTATTTCCTTTTTTTTTTATAAAGATTTTTTTATTATATATACAGTATTCTGCCTGCATGTATGCCTGTGTACCAGAAAAGGGCACCAGATCTCATTACAGATGGTTGTGAGCCACCATGTGGTTGCTGGGAATTGAACTCATGACCACTGGAAGAACAACCAGTGCTCTTAACCTCTGAGCCATCTCTCCAGCCCCAACTATCCTATTTCTACATCCCTTCCCCAGAGCAGTGACCAGAGCCCCAGTTTGACTTAGGAGAGGCTTCTCCCTGGGAAACCTGGGTTCAGAGAAGTCTCTGCCCTGGATTTCTGTGACGTTGGTGCAGCACTCCTGAAGGCTTTGGTTTCACATCTGCACTCTGCTCTCACTCTGAGATGAGAGGTAGTTGTTGACTGATCGAAGCACTGCAGAATACAGTTTTTTGTTCTTTCATGAGAAACCATTTTCTTTAAATTTTTTAAAAATTATTTTTAATTCTATGTAGATGTGTGTGTCTGCATATGAATTTGTACACATGAGTGCGAGCTCCTTCAGAGAGAGGCCAGAGGCTTTAGATTCCCTGGAGCTGGAGTTACAGATGGTTGTGAGCCACCTGATGTGAACTCGGAACTGAACTTGGGTTGTCTGGAAGAGCAGCAGTGATCTCGACTGTTGAGCCATCTCCAGCCCCGGGCAACCATAAGAAAGTGTAACTGTGGTGCAGATGATCCTGGGAGGAATCTGCCAGGGCTGATTAGTCAAATCTATTGCGAGCAGCCGTTTGTCTGGGTGTCTTTACTTGTGCATTTTAGTGTACTGAGACTGAGAGCATTGTACTCAGTGAGTGCAAATCAAGAGGTCTGCATGTCTTTGATTTTGAGTGAATTCCCTAGTTGGGACAGTTCTGTTCCACTCAGGAAAGCATGACAAAACCAAAGAGTTGTTTATACAGTCAGTGTACCATGCCAGATGATACTCTCGGTTTTTGACTAAAAGGTCAGCCGTGGCTTAGGTGGTTTTGGAAGGTTTGGTGGAGAAGATGAGGTCTAACTGAGGAATGGGCTGAGCTAAGGTATGGATGACATAAATGATGTGTTTAAAAGAGACCAAAAGACAGTGTAGCTGGGAGGCAGAGTCCTGCCTAATTTGACAAATGTTACTTGCATGTGACTGTGTGTATATCATAGAAACGTAAAACAAAGGCCTGAGTTCTTTTCAAGGTATGACACATGCATGAATGCAATTAGTTAAAATATAGTAAAAATAACAACACATTATTGAGTGTCACTGGAAGTTGGCCATTTTTTTTCTGTGCTAGGCAACATTAAGATTGTTTTTTAAGCCGGAGGCAACATTAAGATTGTTTTTTAAGCCGGGCGGTGGTGGCGCACGCCTTTAATCCCAGCACTCGGGAGGCAGAGCCAGGCGGATCTCTGTGAGTTCGAGGCCAGCCTGGACTACCAAGTGAGTTCCAGGAAAGGCACAAAGCTACACAGAGAAACCCTGTCTCGAAAAACCAAAAAAAAAAAAAAAAAAAAAAGATTGTTTTTTAAAGAAAAGAATAAATTCTGTTTATTGTGGCTGTTGAAGATTAATGGCCCAAATAAAATAAAACAAAACAAAAAATAAGTAAAAGTCATAAAGGTAGAAAATTCACATTGCATTTGCTTAAGGAATGTAGTTTCAGTGGAGGGGTGAAAATGTTTTTTTTCATCTTTTTTTTTTTTTTTTTTTTTTCGAGACAGGGTTTCTCTGTATAGCTTTGGAGCCTGTCCTGGAACTCACTCTGTAGCCCAGGCTGGCCTCAAACTCACTGAGATCCACCTGGCTCTGCCTCCCAAGTGCTGGGATTAAAGGCATGCACCACTACCACCCAGCTTCAGTTTTTTTTTTTTTTGTTTTGTTTTGTTTTCCTCCTATGATCACTAAATACTTGGCAGCAATAAGAAAATCAGTGCAAAGATACTTGTTGCTAAAACTTTTCCGTCAGGGTCATGCTTATCCTTTCCAAAATTCTGAAATAGGTGTTACTCATTCCCAGCCTGCTCTTGAGTAATGTGAGAAATGAAGTGATTTCTGTCATTTGGTTTTGAACACTTGCTGCATAGAGTATGTCTCAGTTGTGCTTGCTCCATCCACTGCAGGGAGAGAGAAAGAAGATAGGATAAAAGGTGATGGTCAGAATGAATTTGATCAAGAAAAAATTATGGAATAATCTGTTTAAACCAGTAGCTAGATTATGCAATGTAGAAATGTATTGAATTGAAATTCTTTCTAATTGAATTACACATAGAATGAAAATGCTGTTGTTACCACTGACAGGTAGTTAACTTTCTTTTTTAAAGATTTATTTATTTTTATGTTTATGGGTCTGCATGTGTGCATGTGTACCACGTGTATGTTGCTGCCAGCAGAGGCTAGAAGAGGGCGTTGGGTTCTCCTGGTCCTGGAATTATAGATGGTCTTAAGCTACCAGGTGTGGATGCTGGGATGCTGGGATGCTGGGAACAGGACCTGAGTTCTCTGCAAGAGCAACAAGTGCTCTTAAGCACTGAGCCTTTCTCTCCAGCCCTCAGGTAGTTAAATTTTGTCAAGATCTCTTCACACTTACATTTCGGAACAAAAATAAATTTTGCCAACTGAAACATTTGATAATTCATGTTTTCCTCATTCATAGGGAAAAACAAAACAATAACAACAACAAAGCAGAAAGAAGGAAAATGTGCATATATAGAAAGTATAAAGGACAGCTTACTAGGTTAGTTTGGAAAGTCTCACTTGCTAGGTAATAGAGTCTTGGTGGCAGATGGGGCTGGGAAGGAAGGCAGTCTTTCTCTTCCTGTGGACTGTCTGTTCATATTTTGGCATAATAGCTCTGCTTAAAATGTTTTATTTTCAAAGTCCATCCTTTGGCAGTCAGTGGGTTTACTTTTAGTGTCTGATTTGAACTGAGCTATCCAACATGGGGCTGCCCTTTTGGGTGAGGATGGTGGGGAGGGATGTCAGTTGTCTGTTGAGTCAGCACACCATCAGCACACCGGCGCGTTTGCGCTTCCTTTCCTTTGCTGGCTTCTGTTTTGGGGGACATCTCAGGTTTGATCTTGTTTTGTTGATCATATTCCTGGAGTTGATGATTTCAGAAGCGGATGTCTACTCTCATTTTCCTTGGGACGGTGGAATCATTACTAATTGTGTATTTCAGCTTGTACTTGTTTCTTAAGGCATCTATTTGTGTTGTGAGTGAACTGTTTTCAGATTCCTTTGTGAGCTTTGGATCAAACACATACTATTATTATTATTATTACTATTCTCCTCCTCCTCCTCCTCCTCCTCCTCCTCCTCCTCCTCCTCCTCCTCTTCCTCCTCCTCCTCCTTATATTGTAGTGTAACCAACCCGGAACTCACTGTATAGAACAAACTAGCCTCAAACTACAGAAATCCCCTTAGCTCAGCCGCACACAACAGCCTTCATTGTTAGAGTTTATTAGGCTCAGACAAATGTTTTATTGGTTAGAAAGGGTTTTCATTGAGTGCTTCAGAAGTCTTTTTTCTGCAGTCAGGGTAGAGTTGTGGCTGGTTTTTAGGAGGCTGTCTATTGAGACTATTGTGTACTTGTAGGGCAGCAGGCTACAGTGAGGTGCTACCAGTATTCCCATTTTGGATTACTTAGCCCCTTTTTTCTATCCTTGTTTTCTTCTTCTGTGTGCTTTTTGATAATTTTTTGTTTGCTTGTTTGGGAATGGGTTTCTCTTTGTAGTTCTGGCTGTCTTGGCGCTTGCTTTGTAGAACAGGCTGGTCTCAAACTCACAGAGATCCACTTGCTTCTGCCTCCTGAGTGCTGGAATTAAAGGTGTGTGCCACCACACCTGGCTCTTCTTGCTAAATTTTGTTAATATTTAATTTGTTCTTGTTATTAATATTTGGGCCAATGACTGACTAGTCATCACCACACCTCTTCCTGTTAGATAGAAAAAGTTGAGTATTAATTGTTCTTCCTGTAAGAGAAAGGTGATCTCGCCAGGATCTGACTTCATCTCTATATCTCACCCTCAGATGATGCAGAGCTCAAAAGGTTAGTTTCTTCTTTTCAAGGTCTTTCTGTTTTATTATTGCTCATGAGTGACAGTAGAAGGAGCCATTTGTTAATTCCTAGAGTCTTTTAGTTTCCTATGTTATTTTTCTTGAATACTGATTTTTATGTATTAAAATCTCTTATTGACCTATTTATTTCCCTCCCCTCCATCCATCCATCCATCCATCCATCCATCATTTATTTGTTTATTTTGGAGAGATAGTGCCTCCCTGTGTAGCTCTAGCTGGTCTGGAACTCCTTATGTAGTCCAGGTTGACCTCAAACTCAGAGATTCATGTGCCTCTGCTTCCCGACACTGGGGTTAAAGATGCCCAGCTCTTTTGCCCTCGTTAAAAAGCAGATACAGGGAATGGTGATAAAGCATTTAGGGCATATTTATGATATACCTAAATATAAGTAGCATATTTTCTACTGTTAAGGTAAAAACGTTTAAAAATGCTATGATATAACAAAGGAAGTATTAGAATGATGTAAATCTTTAGCCTTTCTTATTGGAAATCTAATTTTGTTAAGACCTTGCTTGGGCTTTGGGATTTGGCCTGAGGTTTTGTTTTTGGGGCCTTTTTATTTATGAGCCCAGCATACACTAGGTATGCACTGTTTTCTCCCTTGGTTAATTCGTTGGAAACAGTGCAGATGTATCCATATTACACAAATATATTCTTGTAAAAAATAATCTGGTGGATACTTGTTTGTTATAGTGGGGATTGAATACAGCGTCTTGCGCATGCCACGCTAGTGCTTTATCACTGAATTTCATCTCTAGCTGTTGGGTACTTCATTTTGTATGACTTGGTTTACATATACCTGTGGAGGCCACAGGTTGACAGAGGGTATTTTCTTCAATTGTTCTCTACCTTATTCTGTAGAGACAGGATCTCTCACTGAACTTGGAGCTCAGGTTTGGCTGTGTTGCCTAAACAGCAACCCCCCGGGATCCCCTTGTCTCTGCCTGCCCACTCCCCATGTTAGGATTATGGGCACACACTGTTGATAGGCAGCTTTTTACATGGGCTCCAGGAATTTGAATTGAGGTCCTCATACACACAGCAAGTAACTTTGCTGACTGAGATATTTCCTTATTTTTAAAGTAATTTTTCCCAAAAGAATAATGAATTTCTACAAAGGTAGTATGGGTTGAGCATCCTTCATCTGAACATCTTTAATGGTCCAAGATGAAAATCTCTGAATGTCATCATGGCACAAATGGCAAGTTCTGCACCTAGTGTCCCTTAAGGGGTCAGTGGTATGCAGGTACACGTACTACTCAACAGAACTACCGTCAGGCATGTGTGTAAGGCACATGTTAAGCATAAGGGGTTTTATGTTTAGGCCCTACAAAGCAAGCTACAGGATATTTCTAAGATATTTCACTATGCAGCTATTTCAACGTCTGAAAAAAGGCCAACACTTTTGGACCCCATGCAGTTTGAATAAGGGGTACTCAGTCTGTATATGTCAAGCTTTAAAAGATTTCATTTGTAGATATAAAAGGAGTGTACATCTTTAACCCCAGACCTTGGGAGGCAAAAGAAAACAGATCTCTATGAGTCTGAGGCCAGCCTGATCTACACAGAGAGTTCCAGGCTGCATAGTGAGACCCTGTCTTTAAAAAAAAGTAAAAGGAAATACCAACTGAGTTATTTACATTTTATTAAAAATTTAGTAAATAGTGTTTAAAGAGTCAGAAAGGCTTAATTTTGAATAAAGAGAAGTGTACTCCAAAGAATAAAACAGTTGCATAAATGTGGGCTGATTCTTACTAAATGGATTATTTGTAAGCTATCCTTAATGTTTTGCTCAGGAATGAATTATGCCACCTTAGATAAAATTGAATATGGTTAAAAAAATCTAAGCTTGAGATGTTTTTGTGGGAACAGGATACAAAACCTGCTATCTGTTTGGAGATGAAAATAACATGTTGGCTTCCATTCACTTTGAATGTTTAATAAATAAACTCATAGAACAACATCATAAGCTTTTTCCATTTGTGTGCTCTGAATCAGTTCTAACTCTAGACGGATGTTCATTCTTTTAAAATAGTAGCTAAGTAGGTCTTCAAAGATTATACTTCATGAAGCACAGAGTCAGGTCATAGCTTCTGAGTCCAGGCGGTCAGGTGACAGTTCTATCTATGTAGTTATTTAACCTCTCTGGGGTTTGGATTCCTCATCTGTAAAACGGAGATGGTCTCATTTCTTTCTGAGTTCATGAATAATGTCAGAGAACAAGGTCATATAATTTGATATAGTCCAGCAAAACATTTTGAGCATTATCTTTTCTTCAATATTATAATATAATTACAGCATTTTCCCCTTCCTCCAAACCCTCCCATATATCCCTTTTCGCTCTCCTTCAAATTCATGGCTTCTTTTTATTGATTATTATTGCATACATATGTGTATAATATATATATATATTCCTAAATATAACCTGTCCAACCTGTATAATGTTACATGTATGTATATTCAGGACTGATTGTTTGGCACTGAACAGCCAATGGATGTGCCCTTCCTTGGGGAAGACCATCTCTCCTGCTCCCAGCTTTCCTCACTTGCTTGTAGTTCTGGGATTTTCTCCATCCAGTTTGGCATGTCCATTGGTGTCATCCTTGTTCAGCTCATGCTTGAGCATGCATGTTGGAGAGGCTTCATGTGTGTAGCTTTTGATGTTACTAGGAGACACAGTCTGACAGCAACTCTGATATTCTGGCTCTTACTCTCTTTCTGCTGTCTCTTCCTCCATGGTCCTTGAACTTTATGTGTGAGTGTTTTGTAGATGTATCCATTGAGACTGGGCTCTGCAACTCTATATTTTGTTTTGTTTTCTGTAGTGGTCTCAGAAGTGTAGAAGTTTCCTTGGTGAGGGGTGAAGACTACACTTATCTGTGGGTGTAAGGACAGATGTTTATAGATTGTTCGTAGGAGTTATGTAGGTTTAGTAAATTAGAGGTTGTAAGTTCTCCAATAACTCTGTGCTAGTGAATGACTTCACTAGGACTGAGTAGTTTGCTTGGTTTCCTGTGCTAGGCATGGTTTCCCTCTTGTTGAAGTGTTAAGTTCAATTAGAGAGCTGCTGGTTACTGCCAAGGTATGTATGCCACTACTGTGCTGGAGTTACTGTGCCATGCTGGTTATTGTTATGTTTCTTAGGCACCATAGCTGGGTAGGACTGTTGGTTGCCTCCCTCTTTTGGAAGCTTGCATGGTGCCTTTTGGTACCATGAAAGGTAGTCCTCAGGGTGGGGACATTCAGGTTGAGCATTATCTTTGAGCCAAGTCCTTCTGGTGCTGCATCTGTGGATAAGACACTAAGATCTTGTTCTCTTGGGGCCCCAGATCATTGGGGAAGATCAGGGATTAAAGTAGTTACAGATGAGCAAAATGTCAGAATGTGCCTTTATAAATTAGGGTGTACAGTGGCTGCTGGGCCCATAGCTCTGCTCCATAATGCTATTGACCATTTCCTGTGTCCTCAGTTGTCTTGGTTTCCAACTTGAGAAGGAATTGATGGAGCAGTGGCTCTGCTGTGGCAAAGACTAATGCCCATATTCAGGGTGGTCCATTCATATAGTCTGAGTGACTGCTCTGCTGCAGGGAGGCCTGCTTTATCTTCTGTCTCTTCCCTTTCCATGTCTTTGCCCCTTTAAGTCTGCCCTCAGCCCCCCCCCCCCTTTTTCCTGGGTTTTCATTTCATCATAATTTCAGTTACCACCTGCATGAGGATCTCTAGTGTGACTATCTAACCCAACCTTGTAGCAGGCTTTCTTTTGGCCTCCAACCAGCTCCCAAATCATGACAAGGAGACTTACTATTAACTGTGAATGCTCCGCCTAACTTATACTTGTCCCACTAGCTCCTATAACTTAAATTGACCTGTTTCTCTTCCTCTGTGCTTTGCCTTGGGACCTTTTACTTTTCTTTCTGTGTGCCCTACTTTCACTGCCTCTTGTCTATGGCTGGCGGCTGTCTGGCAGCTGGCCCTGGGCATCTCCCTCTCTTTCTTCCTCATTCTCTCTTGGTCTCAAGCCTAGATTTCTTCTCCTACTTATTCTCTCTGTCCACCAGCCCTGCCTGTCCCTGTACTGCCAAGCTATTGGCCATTCAGCTTTTGATTAGACCATCAGGTGCTCTAGGCAGGCAAGGGGAAACAGCAACACATCTTTACATAGTTAAATGCAGCATAAACAAATGTAACACATCTTTGCCTAGTTAAAGTAATATTCCACAACACAACCTATCTCCTGAGATCTGTATCTGTGTCTTTCCTCCCTAGAGGTTGCTTTCCTAGGTCATCTAGACCTTTTACATTCCACATTTCTAAAACAAGTGTATCACTTCCTCCCCCAGCTCTGTTCCCATTGTTGACCCAGTTATTTTAGAAGTGAAGTCTTCTTTCTCCCACTTTCCTTAACTAAGCAAATATCAGAGCCTGTAAGTAACCACCTAGTTGTAGACTTGCTTGTGTTTCCTCTATTGTTATTGTATACATTTGGACACATTGTACTTTTTAACTTACAGACTCACCATATATTCTGTGCTGGCCTTTGATTCGCATTCTTCTTGCCTCAATTTTTCTGAGTGTTGGGATTATAGGCAGGATGCACCACATACCTGTACTGTGTAGTAAACTCTGCCTGTCTGTGACGCATCTATATTGCCCCCATCCTGGTCCTGACTAATTTCCTGCTGTGTTTATATAATCATGTTCTATCTTATCCCAGGTTTTTCTGTTTGTCTTCTATGACAGTAAACAGAGTTTATCCTCTTGTAATCTGGCTCCTGCCTGCATGGTTGCTCTTACTCAGTTCCTGCTATTGTCAGCTCCTAATTCAACTCTCAAGTACTTTCAGATTTTAAAATACAATGTATGTTTATGGTAAAGACTTGTGGTGGTTTGAATGAAAATGCCCCTCATAGGCTTCTAGGGAGTGGCACAATTAGGAGGTGTGGCCTTGTTGCAGTAGGTGTGGCCTTGTTGGAGGAAGTGTGTCATTGAGGGTGGGCTTTGAGGTTTCATGAGCTCAAGCTTAAGCCAGGCCCAGTGTCATTCTCTTCCTGCTGCCTGCTGATCCAGATGTGGAACTCTGCTACCTCTCCAGCGCCATGTCTGTCTGTGTGTCACCAATCTCACCATGATGAAAACGGACTAAACCCCTGAACCTGTATGCAAGTCCAAATTAAATTCCTTCTTTTATAGGAGTTTCTGTGATCATAGTGTCTCTTCACAGCAATAGAAACCCTAAGACAACCTTTAAAAATAAAATAATAGTGGGGTTGGGGATTTAGCTCAGTGGTAGAGCGCATGCCTAGCAAGCACAAGGCCCTGAGTTTGGTCCTCAGCTCCGGAAAAAAAAAATAAAAAAATAAATAAAAATAAATAATCTCACCAACAACATGTAACAACAAACCATAAATACATGGAGAAAAAGTGACAATTCCAGTGTAAGGGAGACATCCCAGCATACATGCTTAGACCTAATATTGGGAAAAGATTGTATGGATTTTCCCCAGGCCTCCCAGCATTGCATGTGCAGGCTTGCTGAAATGTCTTCTCACCATTCATCTTCTGCACATCTCCCTTAGCCTCCATTCTAGCTGAAACCCTGCCATCTCCATGTAGTTAGACAGTTACCTGTGCTCTGTGCATCATGTCCTGTGTTGATGTAAAACATAACTTTTACCTCAAAAAGGATAGTGTATTCTAATCAAATACAAGTGACCATGACCTGGGAACATAGATTTTAGGTTATTCTGGATTCTATGTTCCAGTGTGATAATAGTTTTATGTAACAGAACAAAGAAAACCATAAATCAAGATAGTTTCAAAGTATAGTGGTTGAAACATTAGAGAGATGGGTTATAGCAAAGCAGGGAAATCTCAGCTGGCCTCAGATGCTAGCTGGTGATTCTTCTAGCTTTTGAGTTGGTGGAAGCTAGTCATCTGCTAAGTCAATACATTCTAAAAGATAACTTTGGAGGACTGTAGCGGTTACTTTGCTGTTGCTGTGATAAAATGCCATGACCAATATAAGTTAAGGAAGAGTTTGTTTTGGCTCATGGTTTCAGGAGAGTAAGAGTCATCAAGCCAGAGCGGCATGGCAGTAAATAGTAGGCATGGTAGTTTGAATAAAAAAGCTGAGAACTTATATCCTCAACCACAAACACGAAGCTGAGAGTGAACCGGAAGTGGTGGAAGTCTTTCAATCTCAAAGCCCTCCCTCAGTGATGCATTTTCTCCAGCAAGACTAAAAGTTCCTTAACATTTCCACCATGTGGGGTCCAAGTGTCCTGAGCCTGTGGGGGGCATTTCTGCAGCAAACCACCATAAGGGCGATAGATGCTGTTAAGAGGGCTAAAGATGGCACAAGATACTTTGGCTCTGAACTTGCAGCATTCCAGACTCTCCGTAGTCACTGAAGTTCTAATCAGTTAATCAGCCTCACAGATGATTCAGTTTGAAGTGCAGTTTCTTTTGGAGTCTATGACTTACAGTTCCTCTTCTTGGGCAGGCATCACATTTTGTATATGTGGTAGCCACATTTTATTTATTAAATATTATTCACATTTCCCATCTTTAGGAAAGGCTTGATAGAATCTGATGTAGATCAAGTTGATTAGTAGGCAGGTGAGCAGTCTTCAGGGGAGAGGAATGGTTGGTGTCATAGCTTCAGCTGTCAACTTGACATAAACCTAGAGTCATCTGGAAAGAGGGAACTTCAATCAGGAATATGCTCCATCGGATTAGCTTTTGGGTGTGTTTCAGGGCACTTTCTTGATTGCTAACTGATGTAGGTGGGCCCAGCCCACTGTCTACTGTGCTATCCTTAGGTTAGTAAACCTGGGCTACATAAGAAAGTTAGCTGAGCAAGCGAGAGGAAGCAGCCTAGCTCTGGTTCTACTTCAGTTCCTACCTCCAGGTTCCCATATGAGTGAGCTCCTGTGCTGACTTCCTCCAGGGTTGGACCTGGAAATGTAAGCCAACCCTTCCTCCCCAGATTGGTTTTGGTCAGTGTTTTGTCATAGCAACAGGAAGCAAATCAGACACCTGGTAAAGCCATTAAGAAAAAAAAAAAAAATCTAGATTAATTATATCATCAAAATCTACTAGCCATTATGATCCATATCCCCTCCGCCCCCCGCAAAAAGACAGGATTTTTCTGTGTAGCCCTGGCTTTCCTGGATCCTGCTCTGTAGACCACCAGGTTGGCCTGGAACTCAGAGGTCTGCCTGCTTCTGCCTCCCAAGTGTTGGGATTAAAGGTATGCACCCCCACACCCAGCAAAAGTTCAAACTTAACTTTTCTTTCTTTTTTTTTTCAAGACAGGGTTTCTCTGTGTAGTCTTGGCTGTCCTGGAACTTGATCTGTGGACCAGACTAGCCTTGAACTCACAGAGATCTTCCTGCTTCTGTCTTCCAAGTGTTGGGATTAAAGGTGTACACCACCACCTCTTAGCAAATGACCATTTTTTTTTCTTTGAATGTTGTATCTTACATAGGCTATGATAGAGACCTTGAAAAACCTTTTTGTTGTTATTGAGAGGAAGTGCTGGTAAAAAATACCCTTAATGTGTGTATGTGTATGCTTACAATATTATGTGTATACACATACACACTTTAAATCTAAAGTACATGGATAAATCACCCTCTTAATCCTTTGAATAAAGAGTTGAGCATCGCAAAGGAGGACAGTTGTCTGATAGGAAGAATTATAACTTCTGTTTTGCCATCATGAACTATAACCCTCTGCAATCCTAAGCTCCAAGTAAAGTTGCCTTGGTCATGGTATTTTATTACAACAGTAGAAAAGTAACGGATACAACACTTAGTTTTTGGGCTTGTTGAAGTAGTCTGCTAAGTAAATTCATTCTAAAAGATAATAGTGCCCTCTTTCTCCATTCAGAAGGATTTACCTAATGGTCACAAAACTATCATGTATAGAGGAAGGCGTTCTGGTGCTTTTTGTCAATTTGACACAAACCTAGACATACCTAGGAAGAGGGAATCTCAATGGGATGAATGCTCCCATCAGATTGGTGCCCCACCTGGGGGCTTTTCCTTGATTAGTGATTAATGTGGGTAGGTGTAGCCCACTGTGTGTGGGGTGCCACCCCTGGGCAGGTGATCATGGGGTGTATAAGAAACCAGGCTGAGCAAGCTACAGAGAGCAAGCCAGTGAACGGCACTCTTCCAATGTTTCTGCTTCAGTCCCTGTCGAGTTCTTGATGATGGACTATAACCTGTAAGCTAAATAAACCCTTTTCTCCTTAAGTTGCTTTTGGTCATGGTCTTTTTATTTATTTATTTTGGTTTTTATTTATTTATTTGGGTTTCTCTGTGTAGCTTTGGAGTCTGTCCTGGAACTCACTTTGTAGACCAAACTGGCCTTGGACAGAGATCCACCTGCCTCTGCCTCCCAAGTGCTGGGATTAAACAGGTGTGCCATCACCACCCGGCTTTGGTCATGGTCTTTAACACAGCAATAGAAAGCTAAGTAGAATATCGGGCAATAAATGACTATTACAGGGAAAAAGTTGGCTCCAGATAATTTGGCTTTTCTGAACTTGCAACATTCCAAACCCTCCACAGTTGTTAAAGTTCTAATCAGCATTGCAAAGGGTTCATTTTGAAATGCAGCTCTGTCTGGAGACTTTATCCATACTCATCCTCTTCACAGAAGTGATCATACTGTATTGTAATTGTTTGTGTTTTTGTCTGTGAACTGTTGTTCCTTGGGGATTTGTATTTTAGAGATGACGCAAAGCCTGACGTGACCATCTGAAGAAGGACCTTCAGACAGTAAGAGAATGAGCGAGTAGAGTCCAGGGAGAAGAGTTGTTGCCATGGAGGCTGGAAAGGATTGTTCTGTTTACTTTTCTGTTGCTGAGATAAAACACTGACCAAAAGCAGTCTGGGGAAGGGTGTACCTTATAGTCAAGTTTATAAGTGAACTTTGGTTGTAGACTCTAAGATAAGGCCTGAGAAGATGTCTTTTTCAGGATTAGTCCACGTGTGATAAGGATTATCTGTCAGCTGTAGTAGTTTCAGGAGATGAAATGCAGACCAGACCAGTTAACAACCTTTGTCTAAGAAAAGCAGACCAAGGATTAGGACCACGTCTCATGGCATTTTCTCTTGTCCCCTCTGATGATGATTTGTCTTCAATGAGATGCCATTGATAGGGTACCTTTAATCCCCTTTTCTCAGCATAAGGGTCACCTGCTGAGCAGGCCTTGCTACCCCAAGGTTATGGGGTAGGTTTAGGCTTGGGAAGGACACCTAGGTGAACTGGGACAGCCTTTCTCAAGCCTTCCCCCACTCTGCCTCATGCAGAAGCCAGTGTGCTGCCTCCCTCAGGGTGACTCTCAAGTGTGGTCTCAGCCTCAGGCTCCCAGCACATGCTCTTTCTAGTTACTGTCATTGTCCTCAGAACCTGTTGGATTCCTAACTCCTTCCCGTCCCTAAAACCCAGCATTCATGGGTGCCGCCAAGCAACAGCAGCACCTCTGCCAGCTTACAGACCCTTACAGGAGAGTTGACGACTGTCTCCAAGCTGTGTCCAGAGCTGCCCGTGTTCTCTCAGCTGTTCTTGAGCACTGGAACTTGGTTTTGTCTGCCTCTGGGCTTGGCACACTTCCAGAGGGCCTTAGTAGTTTCTTTGACCTATCAGCTTACAGTAATGGCTTAAAGTGCAGTATATTGGGAAACATCATTTTCATTGGATCATAGTGTGTCTCTCTGCCTTGTATGGTATTTTGAAAGATTTCTCAAGGCTGATCAGCAAGTATCAAAGTAGCCTGAAGGAATGTGTTTATTCTCATGCAGATACTGTGATCATCTGCTTCCTCAGGAGTGGCATGTTCTCTGTTCTTAGTCATCAGTGGCAGTATTTGAGTTGTTGAGAATTACATTGATCTTAGACAAACCTTAGAACATCATGCTTTTGTGACACTCAGGTTTTAGTCACCACTTGGATGCAGTCCCAAGCCATCTGCAGCAACCTGTCAGCTCCAAGAAGGACTCATTTCTTGGAGTAAGCCTGATTGCAGGTGGATGGCTCCTAGAGCTACCCCTTTCATGTCTCTGGGAAGTCTGCATGAGCAGAGGAGCAAAAGTGTTCATCCCAGGATTAGGACCATGTCTCATGGCACAGTAATATGCCTGTCTTTACTCTTCATATGAAAGGGGCCTATGACCAGAACAGAAAGTTTTCTGTGGTTTGGGAAGAGCTATTTGAGATATAAGGGCTTGAAGATGAAAAGCTTTAAAAGAAATAATCAGTGTTAACATGGAATTTAAAGAACTTTTCTTTTTTAGACAAGGTCTTGAACTTGCTATGTAGGGAAGGATGATGACCTTGTACTTCTGATCCTCCTGCTGATCCTCCTGCCTCCACCTTGGGTGTTCTCTCTTTTTCTGTCTCTCAAGACTGTGATTTTGCTGTGTAGACCATACTGGCCTTGAACTCATGGTAATCCTCCTGTCTCTGCCTCTTAGGTTTTGGGACTATGCTCATGCCAACATTCCTTGCTCCCTTTTCATTCTCTGGTTGAGGCAGATGCATATGCATGTTTACTAGACTGGAGGTGTCCATGAGGAATAGACAGTTAAAGTGTTAGCTGACCAGTCTCTGATCTCAGCCATCTTTGAGTATATTTGATTAGGAATGAATCTTGGAACTGAAAACATTGGTCGAATAGGTAATTGGCTGTATAGGTAATTGGTCCGTATAGGTAATGGGCTGGAGAGTTGGCTCAGCAGTTAAGAGAACTGGCTGTTCTTCCAGAGGTCCTGAGTTCAATTCCCAGCAACCACATGGTGGCTCACAGCTGTCTGTAATGAGATCTGGTACCCTCTTTTGGCCTGCAGGCATACATGCAGACAGAGGACTGTACATAATAAATAAATAAATCTAAAAAAAAAAATAAAAAAAGAAGTATAGGTAATGATTAGAAGTTGCCTAGTTAGCATACCGACTAATACCTGAGTGTTGTGTCATTCCCTCCGCCCCCCCATAGAGATTCTGAAGGACACTACAGACTCTGGGTCTATAGTGAGGCCTTTCGTTGTTGTGGAAAGTTGAGGGAATCAAGCTTAATATTTTACCAATTCCATGCATAGTTGATTTTCTTGCAAAAGAAAAAAAATAACAAGAAAGCAAATTAAACAGTTGAGTCAGAGTCTTGCATATGATGTGTTTTAGCTTGAGGAGAAATAAGAACTATAGAGGAGATGTCAGTATGGAGATGACTAATTCAGTTCTGGAAAGTACCATCAGTTTTGAGGTGACTGGGCTTCTGGATGTGCCTATTGGGCTGAGAGCCCCAGGAGAGTGTGAGGATGGACAATCTACAGGATAAGCTGCCGTAGCTTTCTGCTTTTAGGAATACTAACTTGGTTCCTTTAGGACATGTATTATTATTATTATTATTATTATTATTATTATTATTATTATTATTTCCTTTGAGACAAGGTTTCTTTTTTGTAGCCTTGGATGTCCTGGAACCAGCTCTGTAGACCAGGCTAGCCTCGAACTCATAGAGATACACTTGCCTCTGCTTCCCAAGTGCTGAGATTAAAGGCATGCACCACCACCGCCTGGCTTGATGTATAATTTTGTGATATTAGTTGAATGCTAAGACATTTCACTTAGAGAGGACAGGAACACATTCTCCAAGTGTGTGAAGTGTTGGATGATGTGGGTGAAAGGTGTGGTAAGTACTTCGGGAAGAAAGGCAGATGACAGTGTAGAGAAGTTTGGAGACAAGAAAGAAGGGAAGATTGACATAATAGATCTGACATTTTCTCTCAGTAATGATACACACTTTTCTGTTATAGATGAATTTGCAACTGGCCTTCTGGATTGGATTCATCAGCTTGATTTGTTCTGTATTTGGCCAAACAGGTAAAAAATTTTGTTTTTCTTGTTATATTTTTATTTCAGCATCTTGTATCAATAGTCTTTGGTCAGTTAGATTCCTGGGGGAGTGGGGTGGGAAAACAACCCTCCATTAGATCACAGTACTCCTGAAGTTTTGTAGCAGGCTGTGTCACTGTGAGTGAGGGGCAGAGGTTTCCAAGAGGCCTGCAGGGGTTTTCACCATCTCTTAATCACCCCTCACTTCACTGTGAGGATAGTGAGATCCCAGATGACAGCATGTCATACACACAACAACACTTGGGAGAACCTGAGCGTGCTGAGGGGACCAGAATGAAGGCAGAGGCATGTAATATATTCATAAGCAAATAAGATAAACATGGACAGTGGTGGATTATGAAGTAAGTGTCCATTGGCATCTAAAACACTGAAACTAGATGGGGCATAGGGGCACATGCCTATAATCCCAGCACTTGGGAAGCAGAGACAGTCAGGAGGATCATGAGTTTTAGGCTAGCCTGGGCCAGACACAGCCACTCCCCTCCAGAGGGTTGGGGATATAGTTCAGTCAAAGCTCTAGGTTCTGAGCAGGGAGAAAACAAAAGAAAACCCAGGAGCAGTTTACTTTCTAGAAGATACTCTTGTTCTGTGATCAAGAAGTCTTGAATAATGTTAGCATATCTATAAAAGCAGGGGGCAAGCTGAAGACATTATGCATTTCTCTGGCAATCATGACCATCTACATCTGGAATAATGGATGCTTGGTTCTACTGTCTAAATCTCAAAAAAGCATAATAAATAGAATAATTAGAATGATCTGACCTCAGGATGGACATGTGAAAATGATGAAAGATACTGAATAGGAAACTTGATACATTGGATACAGAAAATCTACAACCACCCAAAACTTGTATCCCAAGGACCACACCTAAAAAAATTGTTAGAAGAATTTTCTTTTAGTGAGTAAATTGTGGGAGATCTCTAAATTTGTTTTTAATTCAAGCATAGTTTATATTCTAATCAGAAAAGATAAACTGGAGACAGTCCTACTAGTGTTTACTACAAGAAAGGTGTGCCAGTCTAGATTGAATCAAAGAAATGCAAACTCAAGGAGTGTTGTAGCTGGAGTTTCTCCAGTCCCACCTGGCCCCGTGGTCCCACAGCCGCTTATAAAATAATCAGTCAGAGGCTTATGTTAATTACAAACTGTATGGCCCATGGCTTAGTCTTATTATTAATTAGCTCTTACAACTTCATTCAACCCATTCCTATTAATCTATGTTTTGCCATGTGGCTGTGGCATTACCGGTCTGCTAGCATCTTGTTAGTTAGGGCGGTGGCTCGAGTCTCTCCCGACTCCCTTTTCTCTCTGTGTCTTTGCTTGGATTTCCCGCCTGGCTGTAAGCTTTCTTGCCATAGGCCAAACAACTTTATTTATTATCCAATGGGAGGCACACATATTCACAGCATAGAGAAAGATATCCCACAGCAGGTTTTGTATTAGATGAATATGGACTCTATGAATTATTTACATACTAAAAGTGGAGTGGAAGCCGGGAAGATTCTTATGGGTGTGGGATTATAAGTCATAGGAATAGATGAAATCTGACCTAGGTGTAAGAATACCAGGATATCTATAACTATTCAGAATGATAGATGCTGAAATTCAACAGAATGATCCACTGGTGTATAGCTAGGCTAATGGTTCCTAGTCTGTCATACAAAAGACAAGATGACTGCCCTTTTGTGACTCTCAGTGTCAAGGGAATCCCAGACCATTAGGTTTTCTTTGGACTAGGCTACTGTAGCTTAGTAACTAGATTGGAGTGTTCATATTTAACACATATGTTTATCTTCATATCATCTGTCTCTGTCTTTAATTGTGATCTATTCATTTTTTTTTATTTGAAACTTTAAAGTTGCCTTTTTTTTTTTTTTTACAGATAAAAATAGATGTTTAAAAGCAAATGCCAAATCTTGTGGAGAATGTATACAAGCAGGGCCAAATTGTGGGTGGTGTACAAATACGGTAAGGTTTCTGATACTGTTTGATTTCTTCTCTGATTTTTGAGTCTCACATTCAGAGCCTTATCCTTGGGAAGTACCTGATAAGATATACATTTGAATCAATATTTATTGAGTAGTGTGTAGTGGTCAGAACTGTGCTATTTGACACATTACCCACTAGACACTGCTAATTTTCTATTGCTGTGACAAAACACCATGATCAAGGCAACTTATAAAACAAACAAACATTTAATTTGGGGCTCAAAGGCACCAGAGTGGTAGCTGAGAGTTCACATCTTGATCCATAGTATGAGGCAGAGAGAGCTGACTGGGAATGATGTGGGCTTTTTAAACCTCAAAACATAGCTTCAGTGAAAGGAAATAAATGCAAATCTGAGTTCAGGATTTTCCGATTTGCATTTATTTCCTTTAAAAGATTTTTGTACTTTGCCTGACGTGATCCCTTAAAGAAAGCTTACTAAAACTACAGTGAGTCAGTTTGAGGTTATGCTAGGGTCATTGTGTATGTCTTCACGCGGGTGTTTGGACCCAAAAGGCCTAACTGATCAGATATCAGATACCACATGATGATGTGACAAGGTGAAAGATAAAATGAGAAGTTTTTGTTTTATTTCAGAATTGTATGCTGGGGGTGAAGTTGGGGACATTTAGGAAAGGCTAACGGAAGCTCTTGCCTTCCTTCTCCAGAAAATGAGGAACATAACTCATGCTTTACCAATTGTTGCGGTTAGAAATGGTGGATCAAAAGAGACAGATTCACGTCACAGTTTCTCTTGATCGGGCGGCTGCTGACACCATCAGCATCCATTTTATGGGCCCAGGTTTATCTGTAGTTGAAACTTAGCTAACCAAAGTTGTATACTTTCGCTTCTGAAATCTGGGGCATAACTTCTCAGTTATTAAGGTTCCTGTGGAAAGTGTTCAGTGGAATTTTATTTGGGTTTTATGAGGCTCCCTGGATTGGTTAAATACTTGGAAATGAAGAATTCCCTAGGAGCTTGTACTATGTTGGATTTTGAGGTTTGATAGTAAATAATGTATTTCAGTTTTGACCCCTTGGCCCTGGTCATGCCCTTCCAGGTGTCTCTATATTTGTGTAAATGCTCTTACTATGTTACGTTTGTCTTGTGCCATGTGTGTTTGCATTAGAGGTGAGAGGAAACAGCAGGGTGTCTTCTCTTTTCCAGCTTATTTTTTAGTGGCAAGATCTCTTTCTGAACCTGGAGCTTGCTGTTTGAGCTAGACTGGCTGAACACTGGGTCTCAGACAGTGGGTCAGAGAACCCACTGTTCTGTGCTCCACTATTGGGAGCCCGGGTTACAGATGTTCACTGCCATGTGCAGCTCTTCTGTGGATGCTGGGGATCAGAACTAAGGTTCTCACATTTGCAGAGCAAGCACTTTACCCGCTAAGCCACCTCCCTGGTCCCCACCTTAGTTTTTGTGTATTCAGTCATAGAGTATTAGGACCTTTAATTTAGAAGAGTTCAAGGTCAAACATAAAAGTTTGGAGGCTGGAGAGAGCCCTGGAGAAGAGCACTATCTGCTCTTCCAGAAGACAGACTATTCTCAGCATTCACATGGTGGTTTACAGTCAATGTGTAACTTCAGTACCAGCAGATCTGACACCTTCTGGCCTATGTGGGCACTACAATGCAGAGATGCACAGACAGGCAAAACACCTTTACAAATAAAGTAAAAGTTAAGAAAAGCAATAATCCAAAAAAAAAAAAAATCAGTCAGGAAAATTTATGCTATATTTTCTACACACACACACACACACACACACACACACACACACACACACACAAACACATGCCCATTATTGATAGGGGTATATTTAGGCTAATGTGCTTTTCCTAAATATCTAGTTGTTTAATGCTCTACTGAGAAGGTATTTCATAATATGAAAGACCTTCTAAGGACTTTTCTAAGAGAAAGTTTTAGAAAAGATTGTGGTGATGTCTGGGCTCATCATACTCTGAACTTGAAAGGGGAACGTAGTCTGGGAAAAGATAGTACTTTCTCAGAGTTGATTTTTACTTGGTTTTGTATACAAGCACTTACTACGATGTGGATAAAGGGAAAATCCTGTGAGAAAGCTAGAAATGAACGATTTTTGTAATTTGTTTACATGCAATAATAATTATATCAAAATGATTGTTACTCTTTGCTCATGTCAGTACTTTACATGTCATTTAGACATTTTTACAAGAAGGGATGCCTACTTCTGCACGTTGTGATGATTTAGAAGCTTTAAAAAAGAAGGGCTGCCAGCCAAGTGACATAGAAAACCCAAGAGGCTCCCAAACTATAAAGAAAAATAAAAACGTCACCAACCGCAGCAAAGGAATGGCAGAGAAGCTCCGGCCAGAGGACATAACTCAGATCCAACCACAGCAGCTACTTCTGAAGTTGCGCTCAGGTACCTCATCCCCCACTTGAGTCTCCATAGCAACTTCACACAAGCTTTTCCTCCAGTCTAAGATATGATACAAGTTAAAGTTTTAGCAGACATAACCTTTTTGTTTGCTTGTTTGTTTGTTTTTGTTTCTGATTTTTGAGTCAGAGTTTCTCTGTATAGTCCTGGCTGTCCTGGAACTTGTTCTGTAGACCAGGCTGGCCTCAGACTCACAGAGATCCCCCTGCCTCTGCCTTTTGAGTGCTGAGATTAAAGACATGTGCTACCACTGCCTGGCAAACTCTTGAGTTTTAAAAATATTAGCATCCATTTGTTACTGTGATTTCATAATGTAAAAGCAAAGTTTTAATGCATGCATATGTTTAGTACTATTTAAATACTGACGTCTTTATAAGTACCCGTGGCTGTCCCATATCTGAAATGAAATAGACAGCAGCATACCCTCTTTCTGCCCGTCATCCTTCCATCCTTTTCTTACTGCCTGACTAAACCTCAGCCTAGGCAGTAGACATTGTGATAGTTTGAATGGGAAATGTCCCATCCAGGCTCATGTATGAGAACATTAGTTCCTGGCTCAGTGCTGTTTTGGGAGGTTGCGGAACCTTCAGTTGGTGGGGCTTGGCTGGCAGAGCGGTCTCTGGGGGTGGGCCTTTGTCTTCCTGATTTGCTGAGGAGAGCTGCTCCCTCCTGGTCCTGCTGTTGAGGGCAGACCTGTCCGGCTTCTGTGGCCTCCCTGAAAGTGAGCCACAACAAATCCTCTTCAGTTGCTGTGTCATCGTTACGTCATAGCAAGGAGCACCCCTGTCACCTTGGAGCTGCAGACCTGCAGGACCCTTGTTAGGACAGTCATTATGTACTTGCCTAAATTGCCATTTTATTTTCATCATTATTACTTTAAAACATTTTTTAGATGTTTGTTTTGCCTGTATGAAAATATTTATGTGTACCGTGTGTGCCTGGTGCCTGTGGAGGTAGGAAGAAGTCATCAGGTCCCCTGGAACTGGAGTTAGGGGTGGTTGTGAACCACCATATGGGTGCTGGGGAACAAACCTGAGTCCTCTGCAAGAGCAGCGAGTACTCTGAACTTCTGAACCATCTCCAGCCCCACATCATCGTTATTACTATTTTTAAAGATTTATTTATTTATTATGTATACAGTGTTCTGCCTGCAAGTATCTTTGCAGGCCAGAAGAGGGCACCAGATCTCATTACAGATGGCTGTGAGCTACCATGTGCCTGCTGGGAATTGAACTCAGGACCTCTGGAAGAACAGTCAGTGCTCTTAACCTCTGAGCCATCTGTCCAGCTCCCCCCACATCATTATTACTTTCAAACATTTCTACACTATGGGGTACTTGAAAGAGGCTCTGTGCTTGGACCTCAGGAGCTCATGATGTCGCTCCTTGTTTTTCTCAGTTCCTTTCTTGGCTTCTAGTTTCCTTTTTGTGTTTTCTTCCCTTCATCCCTTTGCATTTCACTTAAGAGTTGGTTTTCCTCTCAAGTCCTTGAAACTCATTCATAGTCTGCAACAACACAGGCTTTTCAGCTTAGCTCTGCACCCCAGCTGCCTGCCAGGAGACCATGGAGAAAAGACTAACAGTTTTTTGTCCAGGCAGACTAATCTCTTTGCACCCAAGCCTTCATTTTCTCCCATGTTTGTAAGTGTTTTGTTTGTGTGCTGGAGAGAGAACTTGGGACCTCTCGTGAATGAGGAACATGGAACGTCTTTTACCTCTCACCTTCCTAGTTTTCAGTTCATCCTTCGTCTCCTGCAACTGACCTTCCTGTAGTTTCTAACTAACCTCTTTACCCCTGTAACTTTCCTTCCTTCCTTCCTTCCTTCCTTCCTTCCTTCCTTCCTTCCTTCCTTCCTTCCTTCCTTCCTTCCTTCCTTTCTTTCTTTCTTTTTCTCTCTTTTTTTCTGACAGGGTTTCTCTGGGTAGTTTTGGTTCGCTTTGTAGACTAGGCTGACCTTGAACTCACAGAGATCCACCTGGTTCTGACTCCTGAGTTCTGGGACTAAAGGCGTGTGCCACAACCACCTGGCCCCTGTAATTTATTTTTAGAACTCTAAAGTAAAACTAGATTGTGAGCGGTGTCGGTGGTACGCCTTTGATCCCAGCACTTGGGAGGCAGAGGCAGGCCTGGTCTACAGAGCGATGATCCAGGACAGGCACCAAAACTACACAGAGAAACCCTGTCTTGAAACCCCCCCCCCCCAAAAAAAGAAAAAACTAGATTGTTATTCACCTAATGTTAGCAGTGTCTTTTTACACAGAACATTCCACTCCTAATTTTAATTTCTACCTATCCATTGGACTCTATAGTGTGCTTTGCTTTCATTCTGCCAATGTTTATGGTGTTCTGTTTTCCTCATAAATTTGTGTTTGGATCAGCTTGTGATTACAGTAACAACTACTTGAGATAACTTGTAAGAAGAAAAGGCTTGTTTGGGCTCATAATTTTAGAAGTTTCCGTCTAGGGGAGTGGCCTGTTGTGCTAAGCTTGTGTTGAGGTGGTAGATATGTCGTGGTGGGGCATCGGGGAGGTGATAGTACAGCGAGGAGGTCTCCTAGACTCCAGCGCACATCACTGTAACCCAGACTTCCTGCTGGTCCCCACCTCTCAAACTTCGAACTGCCCGCTGTTGGTGCTAACACATGGGCAGATCCAAACTGCAGCAGAATTATTAGTGTCTTATGGGTTACTGGTAGGGGGTGTTGCGTTCATTTTTCCTCCCAAGTCTTGGTGTTGTGAGTAGTTTGTTAAATGAAATCAAGTGTGTGCCTGTTGAGGCTCTAACAGAATTCTTAGGGGCTAGCTCTGAACATGTAAATTGGACTTATTATTTTTCTAATTGATTTTGATTACTGGCTACCTAATCTCAATTTTTGAATCTGTTTAATTAGGAGAACCACAGAAGTTTACACTAAAGTTCAAGAGGGCTGAAGACTACCCCATTGATCTCTACTACCTTATGGATCTCTCCTACTCTATGAAAGATGATCTGGAGAATGTGAAGAGTCTTGGGACAGATCTGATGAATGAAATGAGGAGGATTACTTCAGACTTCCGAATTGGTAGGAATGTTTGGAACATAGTTTGCCTGTGTGTGTGTGTCTGTGTGTGTATGTGTGTGTGTGTGTAGGCTTCTGCATGTATATGGCGCAGGATGTTGAGTGTCTTGCTTTATCACTGTCTGTCTCCTTTCCATGAGACATGGTTTATCACTTAGCCTAGGTTGGTGGCCTGTAATCTATCTCTTCTGCAACAGTGTGGGGGTGCAGGTGTGTGTGACTGCACCTGGCCTTTTACCTGGGTGCTGGATCTGATCTCATCCTCATGCTTGTTCAGCGAGAGCTCTTGCCCATCCTGGGCTTTAGAAAAAGATGTATGTTTAGAGTTGGTAAATGGCTCAGTGGGTAAAGGTCCCTGCCTCCAAGCCTGATGACTGAGTTCAGTCTCTAAAACTAACTCCTGCAAGTTGTCCTCTAACCTCCAGATGTGCATTGTGGTCTTTGTGTGTGCGCCCTCCCCTTAAATAAATAACTAAACATCAATTTAAAGCGTTGTGAGTTTGTTGTCTGCCCATTCACCTATCCAAGTGCGTTCTTTTCTCTAGGCTTTGGCTCATTTGTGGAGAAAACTGTAATGCCGTATATTAGTACAACCCCAGCAAAGCTCAGAAACCCTTGCACGAGTGAACAGAACTGCACCAGCCCATTTAGCTACAAGAATGTGCTCAGTCTTACTGACAGAGGAGAGTATTTCAATAAGCTGGTCGGTCAGCAGCGCATATCTGGAAACTTGGACTCTCCAGAAGGTGGTTTTGATGCAATCATGCAGGTTGCAGTGTGTGGAGTAAGTGGTTGGTTTCTATAGGGGACTGTTGGCATTCTCTGCCGGGATTTATTTTAAGTGTGTTTTTACTAGTGGTAAAAAGTTAGAACAAAACGACCTTGAGCTACTGTTACACGATCGCCCTGGGGGTACTGATGTCAGCTTTTAAGTTGCCTCCGCTGCTGCTTTCTCCGCTGCCCCTAACCCCTGCATCTCTATTTGTTCCAGGTAGGGAGTTCACTCCTAAGGAGCTTTAAAGGCCAGTATTCTATTCATTCAAAACTGGAGCATAGACTTTAGCTGATTTGGGTTTTTGGAAGAGGCTGAGATGTCCTAACTTGGTGGCTCTATACTGGAGATGTCACTGATGTTGCCTGGGGTGGCTGTAGGCACTGAACATGCTGTGTGGAATAGTGCCTCACACCATGTTCCTCAGGGCGGTTTTGTGCTCTGCTTTTGCCTTGAGACATCTTCCTCTTCTGTCTTAATAATAAAAGGAAAGAACTTTCAAAGGCCTGATTGAGCTATATGACAACTTATGCTTATAATAAAAGGAGAAATGAAATGTTTGTGGTTTAATTGTAAGGTTTTCAGGATTAGTAAGCCTATTTCTATTGGACTAGGGACCACTATTTATCATCCATGGGTATTTTTGATTGATTTTGTTTTGTTTTTTTGAGACCTGGTCTTGCTGTATAACCCAGGCTACCCTTGAACTTGTAGAGATGTTTTTGTCTCTACTGCCTGAGTACTGGGATTACAGGTGTGCTCTCCCACCCCAGATCCTCAGTGATCTTTTAATGAGAACTGAGACTGAGAGTAGAAAGCATTGTTAGGTCAAGAAAGCTAGTCTGGAGTACTTTACTGTAGTAAAGGGGAAAGTGCGGGTATCCCAGATAGTAAGTAAAGCACTGTGGTAGTGTGGAGGGAGGATTTTTCTGTCCTTCCTGCTCCCGGGCAGTGACTTGGTGTCATTGGAGCTGTGTCTTCTGGAAAGGATAACGACAGCTCATAGGACAGTGGTAAGATACCATTGCAGTGATCTGTGTGAAGTCCACAGAGACACTCAGCACATAACTGACCACTGTCTTTACTTTGGCCTTACTGTGGAGTGCTTATAATTTAAAGAAATAGTATTCCAGTGTCCACTCTCTAAAAAGCTTTGTTTCTTGGTATGGAGAACATTTTCTGGGCTGCCTCTGCTTTAGCTAACAGGATGAAACTAATGCCCTCTCCACTCCCACCTCCAGCTGTGGCTCTTTCTGCAGTTGTCGTACTTCAGGGACAAAGCAGGTAACCTGCCTTTGAAAGATGATTCGAATCAGGAAAGTTTCGGCCCAGCTCTGGTGGTGGTGCACGCCTTTAATCCCAGCACTCAGGAGACAGAGGCAGGTGGATCTCTGTGAATTAGAGGCCAGCCTGGTCTACAGACCAGGACAGGCAGGGCTACACAGACAAACCCTGTCTCAAACAAACAAACAAAAAACAATTAAGAAAAAGAAGAAAGAAAGAAGAAACTTAATTTCTACCTTCAAAGAATTTACAAATGTGTTGAGTCAGTTTAAATTTAGGAAAAAATACAATTTTCCCATAATAGAAGAGGATTTTCATATTACTTAAGTTATTTGTTGAATAAGCTAATGAAATTTCATGAGCTAGAATGAAGAGATTTATAGCAGGTCAAGTTCTTTAACAGATTTTCCTGCAGTCAGAAAAGGAAGGTCGGCATGGTTGTATAAATCTATAACCCCAGCATTTGGGAGTTAGGGGTAGGGAGGTTGAAAGTTCAAGGTCATCCTCAACTAAGTAGTAAGTTTGAGGCTAGCATGGGCTGCATGAAAGCATGTTTCAGTAAGGTAAAGCCTAGTGTAGAGGAGAGGGCCGGTAAAGGAGACATACGGTATAGTGGGCAGCAGGGTACACATCAGGGTGGGCGGAGACGGGACCCGGCAGGTGTGGACTCTGTCTCTCTATGTATTCATCACATACTCAGTACCCCTAAAGGCAGGCTCTGAACTGAGATGTCATAATGGATGACCAGCAAGAGGCAGCTATAAAGTGCTGGAGGAGGATCATGGAGGCTCTGCTCTGATCGGCAGCATTAGCGTTGGACGAGAAAGACAGTGATATAGAATTAGGTTAAAAGTGCAGTTGCAGCTGAAAGGATTTATGTTGAGTTACTATGAGCAGTGTTGACAGTTGACCTCTTCTTACTTTAGTCACTGATTGGCTGGAGGAATGTAACACGACTGCTGGTGTTTTCCACGGATGCCGGCTTTCACTTTGCTGGAGATGGGAAACTTGGTGGTATTGTTTTACCAAACGATGGGCAGTGTCACCTGGAAAATAACGTATATACAATGAGCCATTACTATGTAAGTACTGAAGCCCTCACCTAGTGAGTGGGTTCTGGTGGATTTTAGTGTGTAATACTGAGCGTGTGGGACGGTGGGTTTGCAGCTTTCTTATTTTGGCAAGTGTGGGCCCTGCTGACTGCCGGGAGAGCTGCATTGCTGTTTGTGAAACTCTGGCATTGTGCTGTTCCGTCTGGGTGGCAGGGTGCTGAGACCCTTCTGGTTCCTCATTTGCATACATCATTTGTCAAGTTCCTGGTCATGTTTCTAAATGTACATTTTAATTAGGCTTACCCTCTGTATCTTATGTATATCACTTAAAAATATGCACTCTGGCTTTCATTGGAAGTAAATATAGACAAATCACCCATGGTCTAGGAGTAATCCAGTATTGGCGCTAGATAACAGGATCCTTTGTTTTTTATTCGTTAACTTCACTGTCCTCACATTTAATGTACATAGATGGTCTCACATTTAAAACCTCTTAAAATGGGTCTGGAGAGATAGCTCAGCAGTTATGTGCACTGGCCGCTCTTGTAGAGGACCCAGGTTCAATTCCTAGCACCTACATGGTAGCTCACACTTGTCTGTAACTCCAGTTGCAGGCTCTGACTGCCCCTCCCCCCACATACATGCAGGCAAAACACCAATGAACATAAAAATAAATTATATAAAATCTCTTAAAACATGGAAGTCCTCAAACATACATAAAAGAGAGGAACTTAAATAATACACATGACCCAGCTCAGCAATTATTTGATATTTGATGTTTGATATTCTTACTTAAAAGTGGTTGTATGTGAGTGATTTGGTTATGAATGCATATCAACTCAAATACTGTAATCTTAGCAGTTGGGAATCCAGCCTGGGCTGCAGAGTGAGACCTAGACAAAACCTGTCATTGATTATACAGTGTATTTATATACTAAATTATGTTACTTGATTCCTTAGGATTACCCCTCAATTGCTCACCTTGTCCAGAAACTAAGTGAAAATAACATTCAGACAATCTTTGCAGTTACTGAAGAGTTTCAGCCTGTTTACAAGGTAAAAAGAATGAAAGTTCTAGATTGTCCCTATTGTTTAGTTATTAGTAACAGAATTATGTCTTTGAAATGTAGGAAAATGCTACCAGGTAGCCAGACTAAATTTGACAAACATTGTTTATGTTCATTTTAATCTCATATTATTAGGATTGTTATCTTTTTTTGATTTGACTTTGAAAGATGCTTAGGAAATGAATAGAGACCCAGGTGTCAAAAGAATTGTTACTTTTCAGTGGATTCTACTTGGTTGAATCAATAATATTTATGTTTTACATGTTTAATTGTAGGAATTGAAGAATTTGATTCCTAAGTCAGCAGTGGGTACACTGTCTGGAAACTCAAGTAACGTGATCCAGCTGATCATTGATGCCTACAATGTGAGTGTACTCCAAACGCTGGCAGCGCCACACCGTGCCCAAGGAAACACCTGTGTATACACTGCAGCAAGCCGAAGGGGCAGGGCAAAGCCTGGAGGAAAAAACTTGATACTGTCTTAGTCTTAGGAAAGTGTAATTTAAGCAAAGCAATAATATTTAGGTAAAGGCTATGGGTAATTTCCAAGTTCTTGTTTAGGCCATTTATCTCCTAGTTGGAACAAGAGTAAAACACAACTGACATTTTGATGTACACCCACCTCCCACCCCCCACCCCCAACCCCAACCCCGCCCAGATAGGGTCTTTGTATATAGCCCTGGCTGACGTGAAACTCACTCTGTAGCCCAAACTGGCTTTGAACTCACAGAGATCCACCTGCTTCTGCCTCCCAAGTGCTGGGATGAAAGACGTGTACCACTGTGCCTGGCTAAATCCTTTTTTGATGGATGATGCCTGAGAAGGATTTTTTTTTTTTTTTTTTACTTCTTTTGCAAAAGACAAACTCCAAGGACATACTTTTCTTTTTTCAGTAGTAGTCACACACTCTCGTATGTATGTACATGCGTAGGCATACCATTTGGGGACTCAAACTAGCAGAATTCTCTCCATTTGGGAGCTTAAGTCAGAATGCCTGTGATGATTCCCAGTAAGTACCAGCCAATGATCATTTAAAATGTCCCACAGGCACCTGGAGTTTTGTGGTGACTATTATGCACTATTATATACACCATTTCCTAGATCTCCAGTCTTTGGTAGGTTAAATTTAGATTAAAAATTTTTTTGACCTAGATAGATAGATAGATAGAGAGAGAGAGAGAGAGAGAGAGAGAGAGAGAGAGAGAGAGAGAGAAAGGAGGAAGGAGGGAGGGGGAGAGAACGTGTGCGCGTGTATGTGTGTGTGTAGGTTAAAAGACAACTTGTGCGAGTTTGTGTGTGTGTGTGTGTGTAGGTCACAGGACAACTTGTGTGAGTTAGTTCTCTGCTACCATGTGGATTTGAGATCAAACTCAGGTCACAAGCTTGGTGGCAAGCTCCTTTTACACTCTGATCCATCTTGCCAGCCCTAGAATTTTTTGAGACAGTATCATGTGGCCCAGGCTGCTATGACTTCTCAGGATAGCCCAGGATCTGAACTTGTGATGTTTCTGCCTCCACCTCCCAAGTGTGTTCCATCATTCCCGGCTTTTGTGCCTAGGGTCCCAAGACATTTTGGAAAGACTTGACCCTGAGGGGTTTGGCAAAGAGAAGATTTTAGTTGTTTCACATCCTCCCATTCCAGCCTTTGTCTGTCTTGAGAGGTTGTTTTCCTCACTGCTCACTGTCCTGAGATGTCTGCTCTTGTAAAGAAGCACTGGCTGTACTCTGGCTTGTCTGCTGAGCCCAGATTTTATCCTGGTCAGTACTGAGAACCAAGCCCAGGGCCTGTGGCTGCTGGGCATTGATGACCATGGAGCTCATCTCCAATTCTTCAGGCTCTAGGGGCTGTTACCAGGTGACAAGATAAGAGTGATCCCCAGTAAACCTATGTATTCTGTTGTCTGGTCTCTAGTTAGCTGGAAGCGGGTAGGCCAGAGGAAAGCTGTGGACAGCTGTGTGAGACTGGGGACAGCAAGCTTGTGTTCTGTGTTCTTAGGATTCCTCATAATCAGGCCATTTGCTCTGAGGTCATTCTAATTTTAGCTGAATAATAAAAAGAAACACTTTTACATTGTCATATTATTTTGGAGGTTGGACCCTTTTTAGAGTCGGTTACTTTAGATCTTCTAATACCCTGTTAGATTGAATTGTATTGGAACGATAGTATTTTCATAACATCTCATTTCATCCATTGGTTTCTTCATGTGTGTTCAAGTCATAGTTTTGGTTTCTTCATGTGTGTTCAAGTCATAGTTTATTTTACCTCCCTGTTCATGGTTAGTCTTTCTTTTAGTCCCTTTCTTCAGAAGTCATTCTGGAAAACAGCAAATTGCCAGAAGGAGTAACAGTAAGTTACAAATCCTACTGCAAGAATGGGGTGAACGGGACAGGAGAAAATGGACGAAAGTGCTCCAACATCTCCATTGGAGATGAGGTATGTTGTGTAAGCATTTCCTGTGAAAAAGAAAAGATATCTGTAAAAAGACTTAATTTCGGGGCTGGAGAGATGGCTCTGTGGTTAAGAGCATTGGTTGTTCTTGCAGAAGACCAGGGTTTGATCCCCAGCATCCTTTTATGGTCATGGTGGCTCACAGCCACCTATAACTCCAGTTCCAAGGGATCTGATGCCTTCTTTTGACCTCTGTGGGCACTGTATGTACATGGTGCCAGATATGCATGCAGGCAAAACACCATACACAAAAATTAATCTTACAAAGTTAAAAAAATTAATTTTGTATATGAGAAAAATTAAACAGATAGTTTTTGAAATATTTTTTATATTCATTGTTAAGTTTGTTAATCTGTTTTTTTCCCCTTTAAGGTTCAATTTGAAATAAGTATTACTGCAAATAAATGTCCAAATAAGGAGTCTGAAACCATTAAAATTAAGCCTCTGGGCTTCACTGAAGAAGTAGAGGTTATTCTTCAGTTCATCTGCAAGTGTGATTGCCAAAGCCATGGCATCCCAGCAAGTCCCAAGTGCCACGAGGGGAACGGGACGTTCGAGTGTGGAGCCTGCAGGTGAGTGCGGCCTTGCTGCAGCAGGACAGACATCTGGGCAGCTTGACTGGGGAGCCTGTAGAAAATCAGATCATAAACCCTTGGTTCCAGTGGCTTCCTCACAAACTAGGATCTCTCTGTTCTCCACAGTGAAGCTTTAGCTAGGGAAGCCGTGTGTCCCCAGGTTCTCAGGGCAGTCTTTGGGCTTTGCTTTCCTGATGGCAGCCCCAGTTCTCTGCAGCAAAACACATCTGGGGAAAAAAAAAGACAGAACTATGTTTCCGAGAAATGGTGAAACCGGTAGGGTGACTTTCTTTTTGAATTTTGTTTTACTTTGAGAAAGGACCTTGCTTTGTATTCTAGGATGACCCCAAGTCTGTTATCCCACTGTCTTAGTACTTGGGTTATAGGCAGAGACCGCTACTGCCAGTGTTAACTGACAGTTCTGTCTGTGAATTAGTTAGCAAGGAAAAGCAGGGCTTACCTTGTACTGCATTAATTTTGTATTGCTGGAATAAAGAGAAAACAGTACTTAAAGTGTACGTTTATTTATTTGTGTGTGTGTGTGTGTGTGTACACCCACGTGTCATGGCGGGCTTGTGGAGGTGAAGATAGTTTTGGGAGTTGGTTGTCCATCTACCATGTCAATCTCAGGGATTGAATTCAGGTTGTCAGGTTTGGTGGCGAGTGCCTTTACCCCCTGAGCCCTCTCACCAGCCCCCTCGGCTACTTTTTAAATTAAAAATTAAACTGTGTTCATAATACAGCCTTTTCTTTAAAACAATAGAACATTTAAATCTAAATGTCAGTCCTACATCACCGTGGTTTTGATTATTGACCCAAGAAAAATGAACAGCTATGTTTACCATCAATTTTAAGTTGCTCCCCTCACCCCCCCCCTCACCGCCCCCCAAGATAGGGTTTCTCTGTGTAACAGCCTGGGCTATCCTGGAACTTGCTTTGTAGACCAGGCTGGCCTTGAACTCACAGAGATCTGCTTGGCTCTGCCTCCTGAGTGCTGGGATTAAAGGTATGTGCAACCATAGTCTGGCTGCCATCAATTTTTAATTGCCCATTAACTAATAATGTAAATATTGTCTTTTTCTGTGTTGTATATTTCTTTTTTGAGTCGTTCGTAGTGATGTTACACCTTTAATCCCCGCACTGGGGAGGCAGAGGCAGGCGGATCTCTGGCTTCAAAGCCAGCTGGTCTACAGAGAACCTTATTTCCTGAAAAATGAGTTTTGTTTTACTTTTCCATGTGCTTTGTTTACTTGTTTGTTGCTAGAGTGTTTTCATTTTGGTCGGAATGGTTCCTTGCTGAAGATGAGTTTCCCCGAGGCTGTGTTCCATAAGAACTTGAGTTGCTGCTGTGTGTGTGCATGTGTATGTATGTGTAAACACAGTGCGCTTCTCTCTCTCATGTCTGCATGTGTGGGGTGGCCGTCTTTACCTGATACTTGGCTAGTGTGAGGAGATTGTTACATTTTGCTTTATGTGGCTGTGTTTGGATCTTTCCACAGGTGCAACGAGGGGCGTGTTGGGAGGCACTGTGAATGTAGCACAGATGAAGTGAACAGTGAAGACATGGACGCTTACTGCAGGAAAGAGAACAGCTCAGAAATCTGCAGCAACAATGGAGAATGTGTCTGCGGACAGTGTGTGTGTAGGAAGAGAGATAATACAAATGAAATTTACTCTGGCAAATTCTGCGAGTGTGATAACTTCAACTGTGATAGGTCCAATGGCTTGATTTGTGGGGGTGAGTAAGCACCAGTAGTGGCTACACAGTGCAGGTCCCCTAGTGAGGTCAGCTATCTCCGGAGTCACCGGGTGAACACACAGAAAGGGGCAGCAGTTAGGGCAGGCCTTCCATTAGATTGGCTTTCTCTGTGGTGTGGCTTGTTTTTATATTGCAATGGTACATTTTATCATAATTTTGAAAAACGATGTTTTCGTTGCAGGAAATGGTGTTTGCAGGTGTCGTGTGTGTGAATGCTATCCCAATTACACTGGCAGTGCATGTGACTGTTCCTTGGACACTGCTCCATGTGTAGCAACAAATGGTCAGATCTGCAATGGCCGGGGCGTCTGTGAGTGTGGTGCCTGTAAGTGCACAGATCCCAAGTTTCAAGGGCCAACCTGTGAGACGTGTCAGACCTGCCTTGGTGTCTGTGCAGAGCACAAGTAAGTACTGCCTAGCTGCTTCCCATAGTTACACTCACTTTGCTGACCTTTGCATCTGTTGTTACACCACTAGAGCCAGAGGAGAGTGCCAGTACATTACACTTCAAGGAGAACATTTGCTGTTTTCATGTAGCCCATTTTTTATGTCCTAAAAATTCTTAATAGTGAGTGTGGACTGTGTAACACTGAAGTGTCATGTGAGTTGTGCTGGGTTTTTGTTTTTGATTTTAATCTGAAGTCTTTGTATGTATTTATAAGTATTGATATGATGAGTCTGTGATGTTACTTTATGTAATTGGCACTACTGTCGTTCATTTTTAAGCTTTAGTGGTAGGGATCGAGCTCTGAGCTCTACCACAGAGGCATACTCTGGCCTAGTTGCTACCTTTGCCTCAGGAGAATGGAAGGTTTTTCTCCTTAGTAAACTCTTACACCAATAATACATGGCGTAAGTTATTGTGGTTTTATGTTACGTATTTAATGTGTGACATAGGTCCAGTTTTATTACCTGTACTTTAATTTTATGCCATGGAGGTGTGTATACATACATGTGTATGTGTATGCATGGAGGTCAGACAACCTTGGGTTGTTGTTTCTCAGGAGCCCTTCTACCTTTGTTTACCACAGGTTTTTTCATTTACCTGGGACTTTGTCAAGTAGGCTAGGACAAGAATCCACCTACTCGTCTTCCCTCACTGGAATTACAAACGTGTGCCCTCATGCCTGGCCTTTTATGTGGGTTCTAGTGATCTGAACTCAGGGCCTCATGCTTGTGAGGCAGACACCTTATGAACTGAGCCATCTTTGCAGCCCCACCTTTATTTTTTTATTGTGATTTAATTATCATTTTGGAGACTAGCATTTTTTTGTAAACCTATTAATGGGAAATTTATTGTAAGAAAAATACAAGTGTTAGCATTGACTTGGAAAATGGACTCGGTTTACTTATAATTGTTATAAAGCTCAACTGCTGGTTTGTTCACTGAAACATGTTGAATTATGTTAATACTTTTTATAAAATTTACACCAGTTTAGAATGAGAGACCTTGCTATTGAGCATGGGCTGTCCTTGAACTTGAGATCCTTCTGCCTCAGCTCCCCATGCTGGACTGCTAGGACCCATGCTTGACACCACCAAGGGCTCAGACTAGATTTTTACATATGGTCCCCCATGTCTGCAGTATGCTAGTTGGTAGTCTTGGGGATACCTGTTACAGGTTTGTCATGGACATGTGGGTGTCTTTACAAAAGCAATCCACTATGCAGGCCTCCCTGGCATCTGCACAGCACCCACAGCTATGCCAGAGGCTTCTTGAGTGCTCTGCCACCAGTAGACTTGGTCCAGGGTGGGTCTGGAGAACACCTTATTTGCCCCTTCCTTTTTGACAGCAGCCTTGCCAGCCAGGATGATGCTGGCCTCAGCTTGGCTGAGGCTGCTGAAAATGGGGCTCTCTTGTGGAACACATTGCCTCTATTCCCTCTGAGCTTATGCTGCCCTCAGGTCAGTGTGGCCATTAGTTTAGCCTATGAAGTACTCTAAACACATCTTACGACATGCTAAGTGTACCGATTTCTGTCTTAGAGAATGTGTTCAGTGCAGAGCCTTCAATAAAGGAGAAAAGAAAGACACGTGTGCACAGGAGTGCTCCCACTTCAACCTCACGAAGGTGGAAAGCAGAGACAAGCTGCCCCAGCCAGTGCAGGTCTATCCCGTGACCCACTGCAAGGAGAAGGACGTTGATGACTGCTGGTTCTATTTCACCTACTCAGTGAATGGCAACAACGAAGCCATCGTGCATGTGGTGGAGACTCCAGGTAGAAGTTGAGAGATGCCTTGCTTCTGTGCTGGCTTATTGCTGGCCTCTGACATCAGAAACAGCCTGGGTTCTTACTATTTAAGCTTACATTGGGAAGTTTTCTCTCAAAGGTTAAAGTAGAATTTAGCTAATTATATCACAACTAAGGAGGAGAGATCAAGTTCGAAGTTTCCTGAGTGGAGCACTAATGCAGTAATCTGTCCATAGACACAACAATGTTGATGATACTTACTTAAATCTGAGTTCAGTTCAGCTTTAGGTATTGGGAGAGGTTTTCTTAAAGATGTGACTGATGTTGGATTTGTTCAACTTCCCCCAAATTAAGCACGTTTTACCTTTTTTTTTTCTAGTAGCCTTTGTAGATTCTTTGTCATTCTTTATTATTAGTGCATGGTTTTGTTTTTGTGTTTTTTGTTTTTTGTTTTTTTGGGGTGGACATATTTTAGAGCATATGATAAGCATCTGTTTAATGTTACAAAAACTGTCCAACTTTTTAGTTTAAAAAAAAGAAATATATTTCTTTTGTGTGTATGTGTGTGTGGGGGGGGAGGGGGGGAACTCACTTTATAGATCAGGCTGGCCTCAAACTCACAGAGATCCGCTTGGCTCTGCTTCCCGAGTGCTGGGATTAAAGGCGTGTGCCACCACTGGCCGGCAAACATAATATTCTTTTTTTTTTTTTTTTTTTTTTTGGTTTTTCAAGACAGGGTTTCTTTGTGTAGCTTTGCGCCTTTTCCTGGAACTCGCTTTGGAGACCAGGCTGGCCTCGAACTCACAAAGATCCGCCTTCCTCTGCCTCCTGAGTGCTGGGATTAAAGGCGTGCGCCACCACCGCCCGGCCAAACATAATATTCTTAATTACATATAAGCTTGTCATCATTTTTGATGCTGTTAGGATTCTTAAATTTTTCAGTCTTTAGGGAAAGAAATATATTCTATAACCCCCAAATAAATGACCTGATGGTTGTATTTCCTGCTGTCTTGTAAGCTCCCTTGTTAGAACCTTAGTAATTTGTTTGTTTGTTTGAGACAGGGTCTCACTATGTAGTTCAGGCTGGCCTCAAACTCATAGAAATCCACCTGTATCTTGAGATTAAAGGTACATGCCACCATACCGGGCCTATAACCTAGTAGCTTTTAGATAGGTTTTGGGGATAGTGTGCAGTCTCTTGAGTTTTTAGCTCTTTATGGTCACAAGAACTTTGTGTATACTCAGTCCTTGTATGCTCACCTTTAACCTTTTCATTTGCAGACTGTCCTACTGGTCCTGACATCATTCCAATTGTAGCAGGTGTGGTTGCTGGGATTGTTCTCATTGGCCTTGCCTTGCTGCTTATTTGGAAGCTTTTAATGATAATCCATGACAGAAGAGAATTTGCTAAATTTGAAAAGGAGAAAATGAATGCCAAATGGGACACGGTAAGTTATGAAACAGCTACTGAGAAGTAAGTTGGCTCATGAAGTATATGTAACTTTAACGGTGAAACTGACCTTTGAAGTCCTCTTTAATATTTCATTCCCCAAAGTTCATTATTCAGAGAGTTTGCATTTGCTGAAAACTAGAAGCTTCCTTTTGCAGTAAAACATTTATGAGGATATATATTTTATGTATGTAGTGGCCAGTGTTTTTAGTTCTTTAATAGGTCTGATTCTAAATATGCTCTGCTCATTTGTCTACTGTAAAATAGAATCTCAAGTGACTTCACCAGTGTCTCAATCTACACTAAAGAAAGAACCCCCCCACCCCCACTACATGCATCCAACATGATTCTCTTCATGTGACTTCTGGGAAATACAACCAGATCAGTGATTCTGGGGATAGAATGATGGGAGGGTGACCAGAAAGGCCCTCTTGGGCCCTTCTTGGGATGAGTTCTACAGTAGGTGTGTTTGTGCATTTGGAAATACTTGGCCTGAACTTAAGGTATATTTTGTTCTGTTCAGATTGTATGTCTGTAAAATTTACATAATAGAAACACAGGCTTTGACTGGTGTGTGCTAATTCAGGGCTTTCAGAATAGAGTCAGGTGGTTGGCTAAATGTTGGCCCTTGTATATTCACATTTTGACACAAGAAAGAGTTGATGTCTTCAGTCAATATTCTTAAGTTGTAATACAAATAGTCATGTGCCTTTTACTACAGTTAGGTTAGGTTTTTTTAAAATTTAGAAATTTCAGAAGTCTAGAAATAGAGTTTCATTTTATGGTATTTATACACACTACATACCAATTTTCTTTCTGATGAAATCACTAGAAACTATTTCTTTCACTTTAGCAAGAAAATCCGATTTACAAGAGTCCTATTAATAATTTCAAGAATCCAAACTATGGACGTAAAGCTGGTCTCTGAGTTGCCGTTCGTATTTCCTTCCACTTTCTATCCTCGCATGTGAACTTGTGTCTTCACTACTGCACCATGTGTGTTTCTCAGCATCCCTGCTGTTGTCTGGCTTCATGTATGTGGCTGTCTGTGGCTTCTCTCATATGTTAACTTAGTGCTTGGAAGGACTTTACAAAAAGTAGGTATAGAAGCAGCCTCCATGTTGGTGGAGAGAGAGAACGTTTGCAGTCAGGCAGCTTGTTCAGCCCTAGCCCTTCTGCTTAGTGAACAGAGCAGCCCTGAGCTCTGTCACCTCCCTGGGGCTGCCCTTCTTATATCTTCGGGGTGGGGGGTGGGAGGTTAATGCTGTTAACCATCACGTGGGGTGGCTGTATGAGGCAGTTGGAGTACAGTCCACCCAATCTCCGATACAGTCCTATTTTAGAAGGTTGTTACATAGTGTATCACCTCTTGGATTTGAATAGTGAAATGGAATGTGAAATCAAAATTGCAAAACCAAGGCTAAAACCATAGTATAGTGTTTGTATTGTTCACAATTACAATTCATAGAAAGATTCTGAGATTTTTTTAGTTCTTGAGTATGTGGGAATTCCACTGAGAAGCAAAATACTGCTGTATGTTTCTTACTAGTTATTAAATGGTTCTGACTTCCAAGTTTAAAACAGAAAATTTTTGTTGCTTATTTTTTATTTAATTTTTGCTTGACAATGCCTTATTATGTAGCCCTGGTTAACCTAGAACTTGTTGTATAGACAGGCAGGACTTGAATTCACAGAGATACACCCCTTTTTGCCTCTCTTAAAACTCTCCCTGGGCTGGAGAGATGGCTCAGCAGTTAGAGCACTGTCTGCTCTTCCAGAGGTCCTGAGTTCAGTTCCCAGCAACCACATGGTGGCTCACAACCATAGTGTGGTCTGATGCCCTCTTCTGGCATAAAGTCATGCATGCAAATAGAGCACTCTTAGACATAAATAAATAAATGTTAAAAAACAAAAAAAACTCTCCTGTAAAAAGGATTGCATTAGCATCAAATTCTTTTCTCACGTTGGATAGATCCAGGATTCATGTTTTCTCATCTCCACTTTGTATAGACAGTGATAGTGTTGATGATAGCTACAGGGTCTTCCTGTGTTTCAGGAATGTTTCTCAGTGCCCTGTATTCTTTGTTAGTCATAAAACAGTGGGAGCTATCTTTATTCCCATTTTATGTAAGAGAAGAGTAAGGCAGAGAAGCCAGGTTCATACAGAGGTTACTGAAAAGACTGTCGGGTTCTAATACTTATTCCTGTCCTCTGCCCTGCGCCTGTCAGCAGGTGGGCAGCCACATTCTTTGGGAGAGCGTTACCTGGTTAGGAAGGAATAGAGCACTTTACAGAGCTGCCATTTGGACTCTGTTGTGACTTGGGGCAGTGTTGCTGGGCAAGCGTCCTGGGGGAATCACTTTCCTACACAGAACTCAGCACTGCTGTTAGGATTACTTATCTGCTAGTGAACTTTGAAAGCACAATTGAAAGCACCATCCCCCAGCCCTATACTTACTCAGTTATGAATCAGTCAATTAATAAAAATGGACTTGCAGGAAACTCCAATTATGGGAATGTTTTGTATGTTTAAGGGACACAGGAAGTAGCAATAATACTAGAAATCATGACTTGCTGGATCTCTTTTATTGCTAAGAAGGATTTATTTAAGGTTTAGCTTGTTGGTAGAAAGTTATTGTTAAGCTCACATGTATTTGAAAACTTGATGTGTTCTTTCATTCTCACTTTACAGAAGTAGGAAAACTGATTAGCTAGTCAAATTACTAGGGTTTTATATATTTCTTTCCTTTATGGAAACAATCAGGTATTAACAATTTAATAGAGTTACTTCTCACAGAAGAATTTCCACTTGTTTTACTGAGGTGAATATTTGCCCTTTCTGTACATTTAATGGCACTTTGAGTAAATAATCAGTAGTTACTATTTATACTTAATGTTTATATTCTTGATTTAATTTTTAGCTATAGTATACCTTCTTCAGCTAAAATAAGGATTTCAAACAATTAAAAAAGCAAGGGTTTCTTAAATTTTATTTGCATATTATTGAAATGTAAGAAAATTTATGGCTATAGATTATATATCCTAAGATGTTTTCTTAATAAAAATTATAGTAGAAATTAACAATAAAAATTAATGAGAGTCAATCGGTCAGAAAAAAATCATACAAAACCATTTTTGTGATATGGGACCAAGACTTCTCACCAATTAATTATACCATCAGCAGACACTGTAATTGTGTGAGCATATAATGCTGCCATGTGGGGCATTGAAAAAATGGTCAGGCCTGTCCTTCCTGCCGTGGATTTCAAACCCCCAGTTTGCGTTGTACACCTCACACACCATGTACATGGCATTTCACAGCCACACTGTCAGCTGCTCCGAGTGACAGACGAGGGACGCACGGTAGAGGGTAGCCTCCACCTCAGAAGCAAACGTGCTTTGGCTTCCTGGGCAGGGGCTGTGCCCTGAGTGACTCGACTAATCTGAATTACTTTAGTTTACCTCCATTTAAACTGATGCCTAATACAAATAGTGAGTTTAATTTTATCTCTAACTTGCATGTTAAACTTTTGTGTGATTGGACTTTGAAATAATAAATATGTTTGTGTGTATGGCAAAGCAAACTTCTCCAAAGGTAAGTTTTTTTCTATATAAATTCTGCCTTAGACTCTGTGGCAATTAATAGTGAACTTCTCTTTTTTTATGTTTTGCTTTGTTTTGTTCCCTTATAATTCTTAAGCACTAAATATTAGATTATGTTAAGTGCATTAACTGAAAGGAAATGATTCTACCCACAGTGGGCATCCCACCTTAATTAACTTAATCAGTATAATCCCCCCCCAGACATGGCCTATCTCCCACATGATTTTCGATGTCATTACATTGACATTGACATTAACCATCTATTCTGGTTTGCATTGTGTTGTGTGATAAACACCATGACCCAGAGCACCCTGGAAGCAAATGACAGGGTTTACTTGGCTTACAGGTTATTATAGCCCATCATCAAGGGAAGCCAAAGTGGAACTCAGGGCAGGAACCTGGAGGCAGGAACTGAAGCAGAGACCACCAGAGGAATTGTTACTGCTGTGTACTGGCGTACTTTCCCTGGCTTGCTCAGCTACCTTTCTTATACAGCCCAGGCCTACCTACCCAGGGGTGGCACCCACCCTCACCGCCCTCCCCCAACCCCGTGGGCTGGGCTCTCCTACACTAATTAGAAATCAAGAAAATGCCCCAAAGACGTCCACAGGCCAGTATGATGGAGACAATTCCTTAATTAAGGTTCCCTCTCCCAAAAAGACCTCAGTTTGTGTCAAGTTGACAAAAACTAACCCACGTCCCAGTGCAAATCCTCCGTACTCAGTAGAGTTAGGTTTGAGGAGTGGGAGTGAGGGTCAGGTATTGCTCCTGTTCTGACTGTATTCACAGAGCTGCTGCCATCTTGTGGATGCTCACCTTGCCCTCAGGGCTGAGTCCACACTGCCTTCCTCTCTTGTCTCTGCTCCATTCCCAGCACCTCAGAACACATTGTATGTATGTTGTATGAATTGTATGTATCTACCTAGATAGGGCATTCTTTGCTCTATACCTTTGCTTTGTTTATATTTCTATTTGTTTTTAATAATTTATTTGTAGTCAGTTTCTCTGTGAAAGTATTCCAAAACTTCTCATGTTGATCTCCCTTTCTAGTACTGTTCTCATGTATATAATTCTGTTTTGAACTCTGTCAGATCACCTTCTTTCATATCTTCACACACCATATACTATACTCTCATCCAGGGTAGAGTTGTGATTTGTAATTATGATTGCTATTGCTCTGCTTAAAACACCACAGTCAGTATGTTTTTTAGTCTTGAGAAATGTTTGTGGCTTTGAGTCACTTGCTGAATTCGCAGTGGTCCTCACTCAAGACAAGAACTGTGATCTGCAGCATCCTTAGGCTGTTGAAGACTAGTAATTTCCTGAAGAATGGTAATGAGTCAACATTCTAGCATATGTTTGCACAGTGCCTTAGGTGACACTGACAGACAGGAATCAGTCAGTTCTGTAGCAGATCCCAGGAGCACAGTGCCTTCCCTGGGGACAAAGCCAGCTGCCCCGTTTGATTATCAAGTGCTCCTGTGCATTAGGCTGTGGAGTCAGGTCCTCAGTGCTTCTTCAAGTTGGGTACCAGTCCTTCCGAGGAGCCTCTGATGGCAGCTGTGGAGGCCATTTGTGATGCAGCTCTCCAGGATGGTGGACTGGAGTCAGAGCACAACATTCCAATAGCCCAGGACTCCTGGGGCAAGGGTGTCCTTTTCATTTCTGTGTCAGACAGTGTCTCTGCCACCAAAACAGTGACACTAGACATTGGAAGTGACTTCTTAAGAAAACTGCTGCTTTTGATAGTGTTTTGGGGCGCTGTGGTTTTTAGAGAGTAACTGGTGATTTTTGTTTGTTTTAGGGTGAAAATCCTATTTACAAGAGTGCCGTGACAACTGTGGTGAATCCGAAGTACGAGGGAAAATGAGTCCTCCTCAGGCCGAGTTTGCAACACCGAGCTCACAGCAGCATCGTCTTAGTCACGTAGGGTAGCTTTGGGGCTCTGTGGCCAGGGGCTTAGTCACGTGCAGGTTTGGAAAATGTACAATATGTATAATTTTTTATTTTTTATTATTTTGAAAATAATGTTATAATCCATGCCAGGGACTGACAGAAGACTTGAGAAAGGATCTTTATCCTTGTCAGCTGAGGTCACAGTGTGCCTTTTTAACCCTTCCTCCCGGATCCCTGGGATCAAGCTCTTAGTGCATTAAGTGACACTGCTAGGGCGAAGGCAGGGCAGAGTTGAATTGAAGCAGCAGCCTCACAAGAGACTGAGCTCAGCCAGGGCTGCTTGCACGGAGTCCAAAGTGCAGTCCGGCTGGCAGCTTGGGGCCTGCTTCAGCCTGCTGGCTGCCCACTGGGCATGCCCAGTGATGCATCTGAAAGACAGATATGCTGACAGTTTCCAATTAAATAATTTTGACACAGTTGATTTACAGGGGCCATTGGGAAAATTCAGAGAGGTGGAAGGAAAAACTTAGCTTTAAAACCTGTGTGCCATTATGAGTTACTTGATCTTGTAACTCTGATGCCTTCTCTTATAAATCCAAGCTTGGATAAAAGTCCTGGGAACTTCTCTGCTAAGGAGTCCCTGATTTAGCACTATTCACATAAAGGCCATAATTTTCAAAGCATTTGCTGAACGGGAACCTTTTGGATGAGTTTATTTTACTTCACCGTTTTTGTTTAATTCCTGGTGCTCCTTTATCACCTCCTCTAATCTTTTAATGTGTCTGTTTGCAGTTTGGGGTTAAGACTTTGTATCATTACCTTTTCATTTACTTGGCTGTACATTTGCCTTTTTCACAAACACTCTAAGCTGTCCTGCTGCTTGCAGGGCTACAGGACCTGGGCAGGCCCCCTCAGCAATTCAACCACTGTGCGCTTTCTGAATTCGCCTTCCCTTCTGAGCTTGCTCTGTCTCATACTAGTCACAATCTTGTTTTAAGTGCCTTTTAATTTTGACAATGCTATTAACTGAAGTTATTTATTAAAATAAAAAGGCCTAAAATACTTACGTGGTTTGTTTTGGCTCTATATTTTTGTTAGTTTTGTGTGTGTAGTTTTTATGTGTTAAAAGGGGAAACACCTCAATCTGCTTACTAAGGCGCAGTGATTCATTTTAGACATGGGGAGCAGTCGGTAGAACAAATCACAGTTTCGTGTCCCCCTGAGTTGGGAGCTGTTTCATTCTTACATTAAGCAGAACTTTTTATGAACACCATAGACTACCAGTTGCTGGAGAACTAATATTTAGGAGAGGGGTGAGATTTTTTTGTTCCTAGGAAGAACTAAGAAATCTTACTTTCATCTGGTTTTAGTTTATTTTAATGTAAAACTGTATTTCCATAAAAACACTTGTGTAAGGTTTAGAAGGACTTGGGTTGGCAAGATGGCTTAGTGGGGAAGAGTTCTTGCTGTGGAGGCTGGTGATTGGAGGTCAGTCCTTAGAACTCATGCAAGGGTGAAGTAGAGAAGCAACCCCACAGACTTACCATCTGACCTCCACACATGTGCTGTGCATGTGCCTCTCACCCCAGATGCACACACAATAATACATTTTAAAAATTTGAAATAGAAGTATCTATTTCCTTCTTGGATATGCAACAGATGTCAGGATGATATGGGAAGGAATGGTTTGAAGTTTTCACTGTGGCTCCCTGAGGTGTTAGGGTAGAGATGCTTGCTACCCAGCCTGATGCCCTGAACTTGATTCCCACGACCCACATGGTAGAAGCGGAGAGTGGAACTCTAGAAGTTGTCCTCTGTCTCATGTATGTGCTCACAAGCACACACATGTGCATCCACGAATGCACATCCTACCCCATCCCCCCCGGACACAACAAATACATAAATAAATGTAAGTTTAAAAAGCTTCAAACTCACTATTTATGGTAAGTGGTATTCTTTTTATTTATTTCTCTTAAATGTGATTCCTAGTTTTGACTAAAAACAAATTTGATGGTAGAATTTACATTCTTGCTAGTTTGTAAGATCCATGAGAAAGGTCTTGTTCATGTCTTACCCTGTGTTACTTTAGTGGATCCTGTGTTCTGCTGTTCATAACCCTGCTTAGTCTACCAAATTTCCTTGTGCTTTTATATAATAAGCACATACATATATGGTTTATACATTTTCATTTCTAGAATGCAGCTCTTAACCTCATACCATAATAATGAAGTTTGTTTTCTACAGCACCCACCCCTCCCCAACACACATGTTGGTTTTTAAGGATGGAATGGTGACTTTTTACATTTTGTATTACATCTAATAGGAAAAACAAAAACCACTTTTCTGACTGTAGAGATGTTTGGAACCAAAACAAAAGTGGAGAATTGTTGCTTGGATTCTAACGGCTCCCCCGGGGGAGGGGGTAAGAAGGTGCGTCGTCAACGACGCAGACACTGGGAGTCTGTTGAAAGCAAATAACAAACTCATTTATTCAATAACAGGAAAGGCCTTATATACCCTCCTCCCAGTGCCCAGTCTGTGTGGTTATCCCTCATTGGCTGCGCATGATCAGGAACTCTGACATCATCACATCAACTGCTGCTAGGTCCTCAGGCAGACTCCAGGTTGGCTCTTAAGGAGTGTGTTATGTGCATGCCTTGGCTACTGCTCTCAGCCAGTTTCCTCGACCCTATGGGCCTGTCCTGCTACAGAGAATGATTCAGGAAGACATCTGACATGAACCTCTTGTTAACATGTGCGTGCACATCCACACATGTACATACATTAACATGTATGTACACACACAAAAATTTGTCGGGCTGGTGAGATGTGTCAGTGGGTGAAAGTGCTTGTTGCCATGCCTGATGACATGAGTTTGGTCCTCAGAGTTCACTTGGTGGGAAGAAAGAACTGATTGCTTTAACTTGTCCTCTGACCTCCACACACACACACAACATAGCATGCACATATCCTTCACATTAAATAAATAGAACACCGTGAAGGTCTTTATTTTCTTCCAGTGTTAAATCAGGTGGGAAGATGTCTTTATTTGACCTCTTAGCATTTAATCTGGTTAGCTCTGCCCTTTATGTTACATTTCAACTCAAGTCCTGCTTTTCCTTCACTGCACAGACTACTCCCTGTTAAGTCACCCACTGGTCCGTCTTTGTACCTCCAGTGTCAAGGTGGCATGTGGAGTGAGCTCCATCTTGGGGTCACTTCTCAGCTACACGGACACCCTTCAGTCTGCTCCAGTATTGTGACTTGCAGTATCCTGTTTATGCAGTGGCTATCCCAGCGGAAGTGTGGAGAGAGGCTTGCAGTCAGTGGCAATAACAGAAGCAGCCTGAATAAAAATGACTTTACTAGGTGAAAAAAGACCATGAGTTCCACATGTGAAGCGCTGGATGCCTTTTCTTCTTGGAAGAATGGCATTCATATGTTGGCACAAAAACTGCTGTTGCAGATGCTTTAAAGTGGTGATGGCAGAGGGCTGAGGCAGTCCACAGTTAGGCTTCAGATGCCCGTGTCTGGAGCTGGATCAGGTGTCTGTCCCAGGATCATGATGAATGAAGAGGGAGGACAGAAGGGCAGCCAGGTGCAGTGTCTTGAGAAGTAGAGAAACAGCTGCCTGTGGCCAGGAGGGGATTCAAAATGGGCTCTCTAGTAGCGTTTTAGAGTCCCTGAGCTCACTGTTAAGAGTTTCTGGAAAGCCTGCTCGCTCTGAGTGGGTTCCTGCTGGTTCTGTCAGGATAGGCAGACATTTGATTTTACTTGAGCCTGTAACCCTGAAACTGCCTAGGGAGTAGGGCTGCCTTACTCTTAACTCCTGTCAGCACTTCATGTTCACAGCAGATGAGCTATACATCATTTTTCTATGAGCAAATATGTAAGTCAACTGAACACCAAAAGAGGCAGAAATGGGTGAATCATGGGTGTGTGTGTGTGTGTGTGTGTGTGTGTGTGTGTGTGTAGAAAATAGGGAAATGTCAGAATTGTTTTCTAATCAGTAGTTACTTTGTCAGTAACTCCTTAAAAGGCAGAGGTTGCCGGGATGAATAAAACTAAAACCACAGTCTATAACAGTATGTGCTTCTCCAAGGTTCACTTCAGACCTAAAGATGAAAGTAAAAGGATAGAAAACAAGAATAGCTCGTGCTAACACTAGATAAAATAGGCTCTGAGGGCAAACCAGAGGCACAGCATACAGTGGGAAAATAGGCCAGTTTATCAGGAGGACTTAAGAATGGTAAATACGTACATCAAACAGCAGAGCTCCCAGACATAAGCATCAGCAGTCGACAGGCTTGAAAAGAGAAATGAAATGCCTGTAGTAGTTTTTAGAAATGAACAGAACAGCGTCACAGGTGAGCGGACAGCTAAGCAGCTCTGGCACTTCACTAGATTACAGCTCTAGTCAGCAGCAGCAGAACATCAGTTCTTAGAAACAAGAAAGGGAATGTCAGAACTGAGGGGATGACTGTTAGCTTGATTGTAGTAGTGTGTAGATAATGTGTCTCTGGACATCATCTACCTGTAGTGTACCTTAACCATGTACAGTTTTTCTTTTCCAGTTGATGTAGTTAGGGTTTCTATTGCTGTGAAGTGACACCATGACCATGGTATCTGTCATGAAGGAAAACATTTAATTGGGTGGCTCCCTTACAGTTTCAGAGGTTTAGTCCATTATCATCATGGTGGGACATGGTGGCATGCAAGCAGACATGGTGCCAGAGAAGGAGCTGAGAGTGGAGAAGGAGCTACATCTTGATCCTGCAGGCAACAGGAAATGGTCTGAGACATTGAGCATGGCTTGAGCATATATGAGACAAAGCCCACCTCCATAGTAACACACTTCCTCCAACAGTGCCACACCTACTTCAACAAAGCTGCACCTCCTAATAGTGCCACTCCCTATGAGCTTATGGGAGCCAAGTGGCTACCATTCAAACTACTGCATCAGTCATACCTTACCAAAGATGAAATGAAAAGGAAAAACTCAAACTAGGTTGTACTTACCAGGATGCTCTGAGACTCCGGTTCTTTGTCCTATTAAAAAAACTTTAAAATTTATTTGTTTATTATTGTTCATGAGTAGATAATGACCTGTGTGTGCATGCACACATGTCACGGCACACCTGTGGAGGTCAGAGGACAACTTTATGGACTTGTTTCTATCCTACCTTTCTTGGGTTCAGGGATTGAACCCAGGTTGCCAGGCTTACGTGGTAAGCACCTTTACTCACTGAGCCATCAAGCTCTCTTGGGTCATACTTTTCCCTAAGAATACTCCTTATCCTGGACATGTGCGTGAAAGCGCACTGATTTCCTTCAGCTCAGATCATTCTCTGGATGTCAGTGCTCACCTGAGCAGAGTCTTCCTCCGTCTTTTAATGTCATAAACACCCAAAAAATCTTCCTTTGGGGCTTCAGAGATGGCTACCAGAGGACCTGGGTTCAGCTTCCAGCACTCACATGGTTCCTCACAAAACCCGCTAGTAACTAGTTCCAGGGGATCCAATGCCCTCTTCTGACCTCTGTGGGTACCAGGCATACATGTAGTGCATATACATGCATGCAGGCAAACAAAATAAAAATTTTTTTGGAGAAAATAAAAAAATCTTCCTTTAATTCTTCTATTCCTTATACTACAGCTATTAAAACCTCCCACTGATTATGCCCTAGACAATCAAACTTTCTCATTTAAATCCCACTCACCCATCCTGCTTATATGTTTCTACTTAGCCGGACTGCTAAGCATGACAGACATAATCCAAAAATGCACTTTAAAAGAAACACCTATTTATGGAAAACAAAACACTAGGTTTTTAAAATTTTTATTTATTTATTTATTTATTTATTTATTTATTTATTTATTTATTTATTTTTTGTTGTTGTTCTCTGTCAGTCCATGAATATTGGCCCAGGAGGAGCGAGGGGGAAAGACTTGAGATAGTATCAAAAAGTATTTTCCATTCACTGACTGACTACAAATAGGACTTATCCCTCTACAATGAACATATTTTATGAGGTCGTATTTATCTGGGACACAGATAAATTCCCTTTCGTATACAAAATAGAAGGGGCTGTGGCCCACAGATAAAAAGCTTGCCTGTTTGCTAGGCATGGTGGCACACACCTGTAATCCCAGCATGGGGGTGACAACTGAGTTAGAGGCTAGGCTGGTTATATACCGAGACAAAACAACAAAAACCCATTGGAGTAACAGCCTGCTGCTGATTTCTGCCTATCTGCTTTCCTAGCAGGAACTCCAAACCTACGTAATCACTCAGTTGGGATTGGCCTTAATGACACTTAGGACACCCTTGTGACAAAGTCTGTGATGCTTTCCCCACAGCCTCCTGGAACCTACCTTAGAAATTGTTTAAATGTCAAACATATCCTCCAGGAAGTTGATGAAATTAAAGTCTTGCAGACACTCTTGATGATGCCTATTCTGTCTTTAATGCTTCTGGGTACCCTCTACACCCTCTTTTCAATAAACATGCAGCCAAATCCTTCCAAAATGCCATAAGTCCAACTCAAAGTGGTTCTGCAAGTGGGCAATGGTGCAGGGATTCAGGTCTTCTGCCTTGAAGACCACCTGACTACCCACTGTGAGTGGCGGAAGGGAGCCTCTGACTCAGGAACATTCAGTCCAGCAGGAAGCAGCTAGGGGCTGAGTTTGATGCTCACTAATCCCTTGACCCATCTCCTTTATATAAAATGATTCCTGCTTGTCTTTACATAAGAGAGCTGGAGATGTTAGAGCACTCACTCCCCTCCCCCCATAGCCACCGTAAGCAGTGTGAGAACACATACAGCTTCCCCTGGGATCTAAGGCAGCCTATGGTTCTGTCTTTGCAGGTAACACACTATCAAAGCTCTACTTCAATGCCCAAAGAGTGACGATGTAACATAGCCTGAGTCACATGTGTCTCTCTCCTTTAGCTGTCACACAGCACAAGTCACTTATTAACCAAGGCTGCTTTCTCATGGTGGAAGACCTCTCCTTTCCCTTAGAAACTTCCAAGTTGACACCTTGCATTATCTGAAGGGCTGAATCCTTTTCTTAAGACCTCTACCATACTGCCGGCTGTGGCTACCATCTGTGGCTGGAAGGACAGTTTAACTCAATATCTTTCTCTTGAACCTTTTCTCCCTCTCTTCAAACCTAACAGCAACGACTAATGAAGGTGACATTTATCTCCCAAGTTAGTCAAGCAATTTAATGTAACCCCTGTAAAGATTGTATGTGGAAGTGAGGAAGCAGGTAAAGCTCTTCTCCCCCCATGCGAATACTCTATAAACACTTGGGAAAACTCTTTAATAACTCATCAGGTTCTGCCTAATGCTCAAAGAGAAACTGTCCTCACACAGAAATTATCTGCAGTTTATCTCGATCCTGGCCTGTAACATTTCACATATGCTGTCAGTTGTAAACACTTTTGGGTCCCAGCCCCAGGCTACCACTTGAGCAATTAAGCATGTTCTACAGAGACAGAAATTGCAAGCTGGGTCGTTTTGGACAAATGAGAGATTTACACAGTAGAGATGCAATCACACAGCTCTCTCTGAAATAGACTGAAGAAGTGGGACGATTCACAACACAAAGAGATTGTCATAATTATTTTTGAAGTAGAGCAAAATGTTGTTATTTGGGGACAGCTGTTACCCAGGGCCATCCTTTCTGCTTGGCAGAGTTATGCTCTTCCTGATAGAGAAGCAGGAATTAAAGGTGGCTGTTACCCATTCTTCCCCCTTGATGGAGGGGTATTCTTTGATGTTGGGTTGAGGCCTAACTAGCACAGACTACATGAATGAATCTTTACAGGAACATATTCTCAGTAAACATAAACTTCAATCTGTGTTACAGCAGCAAACTTTCCCTACGATTTGTAAGAAGTCTGGCTAGTGTACTACTCAGCCTCGAGCACTCCTTCGGCCCAGTTCCACTCTGTGTAACTTAGTATTTCTAGATCCTTTAAAACATCAGCTCAGTACTCTCAGTTCATTACTTCTCCTATCAGAATAATAAATAACTAACACTAACTTTTAAATAAAGCAAGATATGTATCACCCTCGTGGGCACAAGGCAGAATGCAAACTGTACCATTACACATTGAGCAGAATACCACCAACTGATGGCCAATTTCAGGGGTACACATTGGCACCATATTGAAGTAGCCAGTGGATCACTGGATGGAACAACACTTAGAGAAAGGACACAGTAGGGCAGCTTCAAGGGCATAAGAGTCGTCAAGGTCAGCACGTGCCTCCAGCGGCTCATGCGGAGCAGTTTGCCTAGGCACCTGTGTGGAGGAGGGAGGAGGCCATTGTGGGCTCTGGAGTCTGAAGTTCTAGCAGCTGAGCCTTTGCTTTAGGGCTCCTGATGGACAGTGGATCCACAAGGAAGGAACACACATTGAGTCTTAGGCACAGGCTGTGTGGGCACTGATTTCCTCCTGATAAGGAGGTGCTCCGGGGCGGAGGCAAAATCTTGAGTGTGGCCAGTAATGGGAGTGGAGCCCAGGAGCCTTTCCCAGTTCAGCAACAAAGGAATGGGACGTCAAGGTAGGAGCCAATCAGAGACTCAGAACGGCCAGTGGGAATTTCGCTGTTAATAAACGATGGTGGCAATGTTCGGTAGATGGGGCTGAGAACAGCAGGAGGCAAAAAATCAAATTGGATCTCTCCAGTCTAGTATGCCACATAAAATCATCCCCCCATGGATTAAAGCAATGTCTATTAAAGTCTGTTGCCAACTTTTTTTTCTCTTAAAAAAAAAAATTATTTTATGTGTATGAGTGTTTTCCCTGAATGTAAGTGTGCCTGATACCCAAAGACGCCAGGAGAGGGCGCCAGATCCCCATGGAAGTGGAGTTACTGTGCGTTCTGAGTGTTTATTCCGCACTGTTTATTTCCCTCCCTTCTATGGTCTTCCTGTGGGTTGCCTCCTCACTGCGCTGCTGGCCTTCTTTCATGCACAGGCATTTTTAGTTTTGTTGAAGGCCAATTTAGGACTTTCCTTTTGTGCTTTTATTTATTGCCACACCCAGTGTACTGAAGGCCTTTCTTTATAACCCACTTCCTGTGGCCAGGACTTCTGGCAAGACGTGGTAGATGTGACAGAGTGGCTTCCCTTTCCTTGTCCTAGCATTAGAGGAGAGTGTTCCTCTTTCCCCACTGAGCACATTAGCTGTGGACTTTCATACATCACCCGATGCTGGAGTGGTTTCCCTTGCTCCGAGTTTGCTGTTTTGGTTGTAAGAAGGTGTTGAATTTTGTCAAACTTTTCCGACCTCAATTGAGAGAATCGTGCTGTTTATTTCCTTAGTTCTGTTAATGTGGTCTACTGTATCAATTGACTGTAATCTGCTACACCAGAGGTGTACTCGTGGCATAAGTCTACTGTGTCATGATGTAGAAACCTAGAGTGTGAGCTGGCTTGACTCCGCGGCCATACTGCTTGGGATTCTCACACATTATTCCAAGTTGTTGAGACAACGAAGGCTTTAAGAATGTGCACGAGGATGCTCCTTCTTTTCAAGTTTTTGGAGTAGTTTGAAAAGGATTGGCATTAATTCTTCCTTGAATGTGTGATTTCTGTATGAGGTCATCAGTGTTTTCACTGTTGGGAGGTTTCTGATAACACATCCAACCTCATTGGTCTATAGTTCTGTTAAGAGTATGTATTTGTGATTCAGTATCGGTAACTGCATTTCTAGCAATTGGTTCATCGAAGTTCTCCAGTCTGTTGACATACAGCGTTCATAAGACTCTCTTGTTTCTGTAGAACTGGTGGTGATGCCCACTGAGTGTACGAATTTGCAAGTCTATCTAAAGGTTTGTCAGCGTTGTCTAAGAACCCTCAGTTTTAGGAGTGTCAATATTAATTATATAAGTGACTGGTTCTCTCCTCCCAGGATATAGATCTTGGGGGCTGAGTTTAGATTGATGCGTTTGATAGTGAGTGCCTTTATCTGCTAAGCCATCTTGCCATCCCAGGAGAAGATTTGTGCATGCGATTTGCCTTTCAAAATCTACTGATTCTGAATTTATACACTAACATATGTTCTATCCCTGAGATTTCCCATGTCTACCCAGGGAGAAGGAGAATGCAATGGAGTGACTGGCGTTTATCTATTGGATCTCGTTGGTGTGTATCTATTGGATCTCGTTGGTGTGCGTGCGTGCGTGTGCGTGTGTGTGTGCGTGTGTGTGTGTGTGTGAGTTGTCCAGTCTTGCATTTCCTTACTTGCAAGCCTTACAGTCCTATCGTTGTTGTGCAGTATTGATATCTCTAGCTGTCTCTGTATAACTCTTACCCCTTCCACTTTGTATGTACATGTATTTGTGTGTGCATGTGTATTATCACTGCTAATCTTCAGTAATTCTCCATTTATTGGTTGAATTTATTTATTTTGTGTGTACACATGCATGTACCACAGCCCACATATGGAAGGGAGAGAACAACTTGAAGGAGTTGGTTCTCCCCTTCCACCAGGTGGATTCTAGGGATCAAACCCAGGCAAGCAAGCAGCTTTACTTAATGAGCAGTCTTGCCAGACTATACATTTTTTTTTTTTTAGACAGTATTATGCTCACTGAATCTTAGCTCACCAATTGGGATAGATAAGCAGGCCAGCAAGCCCCAGGAGTTCTCCTGTCTGAGCCTCCTCTGCACTTGGATTGTAGGCTTGCACCAATATGTCTGGCTTTTATGGGGTGCTGGGAGTCTGACTAAATCTTCGTGCTTGTATGGCATGCACTCTGCTGACTGAGCCACCTCCCCGCTTCCTGTTTTGATGGTTTATGATTTAGTATATAATGTTTATACTTGCTCTGTGATCTTGCTTTATTGGCCTTTGATTAATATGGTTGCTTGCAAACTGCTTAATTGAGAGTGCATTTTATTTGGTCCTAGTTCGGCCACCTGCTTTCCTTTGTCTCCTATTTGAATTTTAAACCATTTGTCTTGGAATTTAAAGTGTATCTCTTAAGGAATAGAATTCAATCCCTGCACCTTTTTTTTTGTTTGTTTGGTTTGTTTTTGAGACAGGTTTCTCTGTGTAGCTTACCTGTCCTGGCACTCGCTCTGTGGACTAGACTGGCCTTGAACTCACAGAGATCTACCTGCCTCTGCCTCTCGAGTGCTGGGATTAAAGATGTGCGCCACCACCACCCGGCCCCTGAACATTTTTATTCTATTCTGATAATCTCTGTCTTTTGTTTGGAGAGTTTAATCCACTTACATTTAAAGGAACTACTGACAACATAACTGAGGTTTTGCTTTTGCTATTTGTTTTCTGTATGTCTTGTGGCTTCTGGCTCCTTATTTTCTGACTTAATGCCTTTTCCTCTATTTATTTGATTTCCCTTTGCTTCTTATTATTTTGTATTATTTAGCTGTTTTCTTTGTGGCTAAATAGAGGTTTCTTTGAACATCCTAACATCATTCTGAGTTTCAGAGTCTATACTAGTTAAACTGCAAACACATCCTAAAACTGTGCTCCTAGATAGCTCTGTCCTCACCCCCTTCCAGTTACTAGTCTCAGAAATTGCATCTTTAAGTCATACTCCCAAAATGTATACTAACAATTAAAATTATTTTTTCCTTTAAAAAAGAAATTTATGGGTATGCACGTTTTGCCTGGATGAATGTCTGTGTACCACACGGATGCAGTGCTTATAGAGAGAAGAAAAAGGTATTGGGTCTCCTGGGACTGTAGTTGCAAATGGTTGTGAGTCACTGTGTAGGTGCTGGGAGTTGAACCTGGGTCCTCTGGAAGAGCAGCCTGTGGTCTTAACCACTGAACCATCATCTAGCCTCATATACTAACCATTTCTGTGTGTTTGTCTTATATCATGCAGGAAACAGAAAAATAGAACTAAAACTTAAAGTTACAATAATGGCTGCTTTAATAATGTCTGGTATGTTTACCTTTACTGAGATCTTCCCTTTTCCCTCAGCTGAGTTTCAGTCTAGTGCCCTTTTTCAGTGTGAATGATTCATGCTAGCATTTCTTTGAAGTTTAATGGGAAAGTCCTCTCATCTTTTATATTGGAACATCTCAGTTTCTCCTGAAATTTGAAGGACCATTTAATCAAATATAGGATTTTAAAAAAGACTATTTATTTATTTACTTATTTATTTATCATCTATCTATCTACCATCTATCTATCTATTATCTATCTATCTATTTGTGTGTGTGTGTGTGTGTGTGTGTGTGTGTGTGTGTGTGTGTGTATCTGTCTGTCTGTCTGTCTCTGTGTGGCCCAGAGGAAGGCATTGGATCCCATGGAGTTGGAGTTACAGGTAGTTGTGAGCTGCTGGGAACTGAACTCTGGTCCTCTAAAAAAGCAGTTAGTGATCTTAACTACTGAGCATCTCTCCAGTCCCATATATAGGATTTTTGATAGCATTCTTTTTTTGAAAAGTGTGTGTGTGTGTGTGTGTGTGTGTGTGTGTGTGTGTGTGCATGCCCATGCCATGCTATACGTATGGAGATCTGAGGACAACTTTTAGGAGGAGTCCAGTCTCTTTCCACCTTGGGATCCAGGGATTGAACTGTTTTTCAGGCTTGTACAGGGGGTGCTTTTACCCATGGAGCTGTCTCACAGGCCTGGTGTTCTTTGTCTGTTGGCCCTTTGAGAGTATCAACCCGATGCTGCCTTGACTTTTATTTTTTGGGAAATCTTTTTTTTTTTTTTTTGGATTTATTTATTTATTGTGTATACAGTGTTCTGTCTGCCTGGACACCAGAAGAGGGCAGCAGATCTCATCACAGATGGCTGTGAGCGGCCATGTGGTTGCTGGGACTTGAACTTAGGACCTCTGGAAGAGCAGTCAGTGCTCTTAACCTCTGAGCCATCTCTCCAGCCCCCTGTTGGGAAATCTTACTGAGGATAATTGGTAATGATTTATCTCCCTCTCGACCCTGTCACAACTTTTGGTTTTTGACAGTTTGATTATGTTTCGATGTGGGTTTCTCTAAATTCATCCTGAATATTGTTCACAAAGCTTATATTTTATGTCTTTCGTGAAGTTTGAGATGTACTCACTGTTCCTTTGGCCTTTGCCCCTCTGTTCTCTTCCTGGGATGTCTGAATGCCCATCTTCCTCTACTCGATATGGTCCCTTTCTCCCCTGAATGATTGATTTCAGCACTTTATTGATTAGGTTTATTCCTCTCTTGTTCAGATCTGCTTCTGAAGGTCTAGCGAGTTTTCAGTTCACTTGTCCCACTTTCCAGCCTAGTTCTTTTGCTTCCAAAAGAAAAGTATTTTCTTTTCCTTCATTGATAGTTCTTTTCGTTCATCCCATTTCCCTTGACCTCTTCTGGTCTTTTGAATTCCTTGAAGACAGTTGCTTTAACCTCTGTGTTCATCAGGTTCACCAGCTGTGTGTTTTTAACTTTTTCCTTTAACTGGGCTACATACTCATGTGTCCTTTCGTGTGCGTGGTGTATGCTTTTGAACATATGTGTGCAGGTGTGCACACTGGTACTCATGAGGAAGCCAGAGGATGATATCTGCCTTATTTCCTTGTGACAAGGTCTGCCACAGGTCATTGTTTTTATAGATAGCCTGGTGTACAGCCTCCCAGCAAATCCTCCTGTTTCTATCCCCATGTCCCAAGCTTGATACTGCCTAGCTTTTTAACATAGGATCTGAACTCAGATCCTTATGACTTACTCACTAAGTCATCTGCCAAGCCTTCCTCACCTCCTATTTCTTTTTAACCTTCAGATTTTTTTTTTTTTTTTTAATTGGAGAATGGCATTGAAACTTCATAATGTTTTAGTGGTGACCTCAGCCGCTTCCTGCTGCAGATGTTGGTTTGGGTTGTTTTATGTTTTAATTGTGTAGGCTGTTTTTGTGGTCAGAAATAGCATGAGGAATGAATCAGGTTTTACCTACAAGATCAGAAGCAGCGAGCAGCCATCCTAGCATAGACCCCCAGTAGTGGAGAACAGGGTCCGTACTGGCCTTCTGGGCCCCCGTAAGTTGTGTGCGGCTGTGTAGGAGCACGGATGCTGCTTCCTGCCCCTGGTCTGGGGGTTGGTGGTTTGTAGAGCTGAAGTCAGGCTGTAATTACTGTTTCTCCTGCCGGTGCCACCCTGGAAGTGACAAGCCTTCTTCATTACATCCTAGGACGACTGCCCTCTAGTGGGGAGGAGGATTTGTGGTGCCTGCTGCTCCTCCACCTTCTAGAATCTCAGTTTTTTGCAATTTGTCTCTTCTCCTTGCTAGTCTCACTTGGCTCCCAGGCCATTTTCCTGGCTTCCATGGGTTGTTATACTCCAGCTTTTGATGATATTTGAGCAGCAGTTTTGTTCGTTTGTTTGTTTTTTGTTTTTTGGTGTTTTTTTTTTTAAGTTTTTTTGTTTGTTTTTGTTTTTTTTGTTTTTTGTTTTTCGAGACAGGGTTTCTCTGTGTAGCTTTGCGCCTTTTCCTGGAACTCACTTGGTAGCCCAGGCTAGCCTCGAACTCACAGAGATCCGCCTGGCTCTGCCTCCCAAGTGCTGGGATTAAAGGCGTGTGCCACCACCGCCCGGCGGTTTTTTTTTTTTTTTGGAGACAAAGTTTCTCTGTGTAGCTTTGTGCCTTCTCTGGAACTCATTCTGTAGCCCAGGCTGGCCTTGAAGTCACAGAGATCCGCCTGCCTCTGCCTCCCAAGTGCTGGGATTAAAGGCATGTGCCACTACCGCCCGGCTTGAGCAACAGTTTTAAAGTATCTAGTGATGTTGATGCCAATGTTTTTTGGGGGGGAAGAGTTCCAGGGATTAATTTCATTCGTTTGAGTGGAATATTTGCCCCCGGCCCAAACTCCCTCTTTATGTGCATGCCTTGTGGTCTTTATCTGGAAATTGGTTATTCGGGGCTGGGAGATAGCTCATCTGGTCAAATGCTTGCCTTGTGTTTGCTCCCCAGAACTCACATAAAAAAGAAAGCTGGATATGGTGGCCTATGCCTGTACTCTGTAATTTCAGCACCAGAGAGGCAGAAATAGGCAGATCCTTGGGGCTCATTGTTCAACCAGCCTTGCCTACTTGGCAAAGTCCATGAGAGACTCTGTCCCCCAAAACAAGGTGGATAGAGCCTGAAAAATGACACCTGAGGTTCATCTCTGGTCTCTAAATGCATGAGTATATATGTGCATTTAAGTATACACATACATATACATATGTGAGCATGCACGCACACACAAATGCATGTACAAATGCACACATGCATGCATGTAGAAAAAAAAAACTCAAACCAAATTGAACCAAAACAAAACCCTAATGGGCATGTGTGAAAGCAGACCCTTTCCCAGTCTTTGCATCCTGTTGTGAAACCTTGGGTTTTACCAGGTGGTGTACATGTCTTTAATCCCAACACTCAGAGGCAGGCAGATCTGAGTTTGAGGCCAGCCTGGTCTACAGAGTGAGTTCCAGGACAGACAAGGCTACACAGAGAAACCCTGTCTCAAACAACAACAATAAAAGCCCCAAACAAAACAAAAAACCCAAAACAAACAAAAAACAAAAGAAAAAAAACCTTGTGTTTTAAGCTTAGCCTACTGTGAAAGCCGAAGTTCCTTCCAGGTCTCTTCTAGGAATACGATGGATTCCTGTGCACTCACCTGCTCTTGAATTTCCCTTGCATACACTTCCTGGTTATGCTCTCAAAGTGTCTGGCTCCAGCCCCTTTGGGACCTTCCATGTTCCACACCGTCCCTATGGCTGTAATTTCCTCTCTGGATGTCACAAGTGAGCTCTTCTCTCTTCCCAGGGGCCCTCGACAGACTCTACTGCCTTTTTGACTTCACTTAGCTGAGATCCCACAGTTTTGGGTTAGAGGGCCCTCAACACGTTCTGCTGGGAACGCTCAACACGTTGAATGTTCCAAATATTTTTGGATCCATTTGCAGCCTGAGACAGGAGCTAGCACTTGGGACACTCACTCCTGAATACCCCAGGCCTCAGTGACGGAAGGTAATGCAAAAGTGGCATGGAGTTTCCCAACACTTTGAACATCATCTTTTCCTTTTAAAATAAAACATCTTTTTGAGAATTTTACATTTGCATACAATGTATTTTGAGCATATTGGACCCCTCCTCTCCCCATGCTCTCTCCAACTCTCCCTGAATCTCTCCACTATGTCCTCTCATACCTTCACCTTCTTTTTTTAGTACCACCTGTTTGTTCTGGGTTGGGGCGCACTAGACATGGGTAGCCTACCTCTCATGGGTCCTTTCTTGACTGCACACTTACCTGGTCATTGCAGATCTCGAACTAGTTTCCAGAGCTCATGGGAAGTTCTTTTTAGTCTGTTTATGTTTGTTTTTACCACTGTCTCCCTCGGGAAATAAGGGCCTGTCCTTCCCTGTCCAGCACTTTTTTTATGTCCTTTCTCAAAACCAATGCAAACCTTATCTTTCTGTGTCAAGCACTGGACTCAGTCATGGGAGGGACCCCCAGGAACTCCTTGCTTTATTTCTTTCAAGACTGTTCCCATTAAGTTGGTACCTTCCAAAATTTTGAGCAACTGCCTGATAGCATGACCCTATGCTCTGACATTTTCTCCCTTCATCCAGATCTGTGTGCAATAAGGGTTCTCTATATTGGTGATGAAAACTCCAAAAGCAAACAATTGCCAGGAGTTCAGACCAGTTTCTAAATAATTCCCTGCATTCGAGCACAGCATATTTCCCGGTTCGGTCTCTTTCTTGTAGCTGTCTGCTGTGATGGAATGTAACCTGTCTCCTCTACTTCAGACCACTCTGTGTTCACCCTCCCTAGCCAGGGAAGAAGTTCGCTTTGGTTTCAAAAGCTACTGCTTGGCTAGCCTTGTTCATCTTGCTCTTTATGTACCCCAGATCTTCACAGTGTGCCCTCAGTTTCCCATTGTTCCTTGCAGCTGTAGTTACGAAGTTTATTCACAGCCTTTAAACTCAGTTGCTTCAGCCTTCCCCTGTAATTCGTTTCCCATACTGAAAAAGTTTAGCCCAGCTTGGCAGTGCAGTGGTGAACCTGGGAAAGCCAACATTATTTAGTAAAACTAAAGCTAAGCTAGTGCCTCGGCACAAAGATTTCCCATGTGCCCATTACCACCGTCATCTCCAATAGTGCTCCTCCCCTCCCCTCGGCTACCTCCACCCTTGATTAATTTGTTCATCACAGCACATGGCCCACAGAAAATGTTTTCATCCTTGTGTGGCAGTTTGAAAGAAAATGGCCCCCAAAGAGAGTAGCATTATTAGGAAGTGTTCCTTTGTTGGAGTAGGTGTGGCCTTGTTGGAGGAAGTATGTTACTGTGAGGTGGGCTTTGAGGTCTCCTGTGCTCAAGATTCTGCTCAATGTCACAGACCATTGCCTGTTGCCTGCAAGATGTAGGACTCTCAGCTCCTTCTCCAGCACCATGTCTGCCTGCACACCACCATGTCCCACCATGATGATAATGGACTGAACCTCTGAAACTGTAAGCAAGCCACCCCAATTAAATGTTTTCCTTTATAGGAGATGCCATGGTCATGGTGTCTCTTCACAGCAATAGAAACCCTAATTAAGACACCTTGTTTATTGGTTTTCCACAAAGAAAGAGTTCACTGTTTGTATAGTTTTTTTTTTGTCTTGAATATATCATTTTGTGGAGTAATTTGATTTTTCAATCAGTGTACTGTTAAGTCATAGTGCTTGTTCTCAATCAAGCAAAAAGTATTGTTGCCAGGGTTTCCTGAGTTTTCTCTCCTGTGTCTAAGTAGAATGTTCCTTAATGATCCCACTGAGTAAAGGCAATGCCTTCCGAAAGTATATAAAGTACATGTCCTAACCCATAGAGACCACAGTCAACAATTCTAGTTTGATATGAATAATGTGCCAGGCACTGAGCCAAGGCTCTACATTATTGAATATAAAAATCTCATTTTTCCCACTTCATTGTAGCTTCATCAGGAAGTCTAACATATAAGAGTACAGAGCTTGACTCAGTCTTAGCACTCACTTCTGGAGTGAGAGAGTTCTTACCACCGAGAACATGAGGTCTCTAGTTAGATGCTAAAGCAGATGCTGGACCATCATCTGTCAGGTATCACGCGGTGAAGGAAATGCCATGCGGAGCACAGACTTGTACTTTGTATATATGTGTTCTTAGTCATACCTTGAAATCCAGTGCTGTCAAAGACATGTATAGCAGGAAGGTGGATAAACAGGAATAAAATGTCATCCTTTACCTAGGCCTGACATTTTTCGAGATGAAATTAAGATACTGATGGAATACATACATATATTTTGCTTTAAAACTCATCCGTGTTCACTGAGAGGCACCGAATACATGATGGACTATTTTGAATCAGGAAACAGGGGTTTCAGTGTTTGTGTATTATATATTAAGCTCCTATAATGATGTGTGAAAGAATTAAGCCTATATGTAGAGACTTAAAATGGTTTTGATTTTTTTCACTGAAGTTGTTGTCTCTTAGCAAACCTTCCAAAGATGCCTGATGTAGGGGGACATCCCTGTGATTCTAGAGCTTGAGGAGCTGATGCAGCACTATCCACAGACAGCCTCCGATATACAGTGAGATGTTGTCTCAAAAAATAGAAGTGAAACAAGATGAGACAAGAGACACAGTTTTAGATAGTGATGATGCTCACCTAGAGTTGAAAGAGATAATAAACCAGTCACAAAGACAAAGACACTGCGTGGTATAGATATTCACAAGGTTTCCCTCGGCTTATCACTTTAAATTTTTTTCTTTTATTTCATTTTTTTGTGTACGAGTGTTTTGCCTGCATACATGTCTGTGTACTGTGTGTGCCTGGTGCCCACTGAGACCAGACGAGGAATCAGATCTCCTTGCACTGGAGTTACAGATAGTTGGGAGCCGTCATGCTGGGAATTGAACCCAGGTCCTCTGGAAGAGCAGCAAGTGCTTCTAACTGCTGAGCCGTCTCTCCAGCCCTGGTTACTCTTTTTAATGTTCCTCTTAGCTAGTTTCAATCAGATAACCATCTCTTTAATTAGCACGAGTTAAACTTGACATTCATTAGTGGAATTATCGTAGGAAAAGATTGAGTCTGAACAACGCTTGGGCAGCTAGTGCGTTTTCCTTGCAGATCTGCTGGCCCTAAGAGCTGTTAGAGAAGTAACAGCTGTGGTCTCTGGAATACCTTTCTTTTAAAATTGCACTTCTATTTGGTGTGTGTGTGTGTGTGTGTGTGTGTGTGTGTGCTTGCCTGATATGTGTTGGTGCTGGTGTGCCATGTCATGAATACAGAGGTCAAGGGTCAACATTGTGGAGTTGGTTCTCTCTTTCCACTTTATGTGGGTTCTGAGGATTGAACTTAGGTCTCCAGGCTTATGCAGCAAGTGCCTTTATTCCTGAGGCATCTCACCAGCCCTCTGTGCTTTCTTCAAAAAAAAAAAAAAGATCTATGTGCATGTGTGTCTATGTCTCATGTTCATGTGAGCTAAGGCACACACCCACATGTGTGCATCGGAGGCCAGAGAGCAACCTTGGGTGTCCCTTCCTTTGACATGGGGTTTCTTATTGGCCTGAGGTTTACCAGTTAGGCCAGCGTGGCTGGCTGGGACCTTCAGAGACTTTCCCTGCCCCCCCTAGTGCTGGGCTTACAATCATTCACTCCCATGCCTGGCATTTTTTCCGTGCGTTCTGGGGATTGAAGTCAGGTCCTCGTGCTTACACGGCAAAGCTTTTACTGACTGAACTATCTCTTCAGCCTGAATTGATGATTTCAATGTTAAAAACATTAAAGCAACATATTTCTATTTCCTAAATTAAATGTCCCTGCTCGACAGTGGAAGTGATGTATCGAAGTATGTTTTTTTTTCTTCTTCTACAGGACCATACAGAATAGCTTTGCAAATCAAAGGACGCCTAAAGAATCACCCGTTTCACACACCCGGAGCACAAATGTCGTTTAATTGCGTTTACACCACACCAGAAGGTACTGTAGGGATCTTATCTCGGCAGAGCAAGTTGGAATGTCAGCAACAAGAGGGTGATCTTGGAGGTTCAGGCTGTTCCAAAGAGTGAAGTGGGGTTCTGAAAATAGAGCGGCAATCAGTCATCACTCTCACTCCTGACACACACTAGCTCTTCTGACACTCTCCATTGTCATTGTCTGACACTCTCCACACTGCAGCATTGGTGATCAAAACGTATTTTATACCAACTACCTAATTACATTTTATTGTCAGAATACCTTAGATTTTAGAGTCGCTGTTCATTCTGAACGGTAAAAGAGACTCCAGAGCATCAGGCCACCTTATGGATGAGGAACGGTCCACGAAGCTCTCACTACATCGGGCTCTAGGGATCAATGTCCCTTATTTGTTGGTCCGTTCCTCAGCTGTATCTGTTCAAAGTTCACACCGCACAAATTCCACTGAAAAATTCCAGCTGTATCTGCTGCCCCAGTTCTCCTTGATCTAGACAAGAAGACGTTTGGGAACTGTTCCCCAAATAACAGGTAGGGAAGTTGCTTCTGCAACTACGTAACTAATTATTTAGTTATTGCTAATTAGTGAGCTGTGCTCTCCGTTATGAGAGCATTAGCTGCTTACAGCCATGAAACAAACTTCCATAGAACTAAACTTCGAAACTTTCACTCACTGTAGCTACTCATCAAGGGCTCCCATATGGCTCCTCGGTTCTACATTAGAGGGCAACATACTACACATTTCCACACAGTTCTACTGGAGTGTTGTGGAGGGGTACTCTTTCATAATTACCCTGAAAGAAGGTGGCTGGAGAGGAAGAGCATTAAGTCTCCTCGGCCAGTAGCCCTAGAACCTAGACTAAAGCAAAGTGGAGCGGCTGTTTGCTTGTGTGCTTGCTCCAGTTCTTAAGGCACTCTCCTGACTTAGCGGCTTCACAGTGCCCTGCGCTGGCTGCCCGTTAATGTCACCTACAGAGAATCTGGCTTAACTGGTCTGGGAATGTGGATAGAAAACCAAGGTTTTTAAATTAAAATATTTTTTCTTGTAGATTTATTTTTATTATTTACGTGTCTGAGTGTTTTGCCTGCCTGAACATACGTCTGTACACCACATCTATACCTAGTGCCCGAGGAGGAGGTGAGCCTCCATGAGGGTGCTGAGAATCAAACCCCAGGTCCCTTGTAACAACAATTGTTTTTAGTCACTGAGCCAGCTCTGCAGCCCTGAGAACCAAGGCTTTGGAAAGCACCCCGGGCAGATGCTATTCTGTGGACAGGCTTGAGATGAACTGCCCCTACACACACATCAACCCCTCTGCTACCACAGCATGACCTTCTCTGATACTTGGGAAGCCAAACTCTGCATAGCAGACTTCCCCCCAATTCCCTCCTCCCTCCTGTTCTCCTTTCTGCCCCTTCCTCTTTTGAGGTTTTCTTTGGGACTGAGAATTATTAAGTAACCCAGTGGGTGTTGTTATGATCCTTCTGCCTTAGTCTCTCAAATTCTAGGATTATAGGCCTGAGACCTCATACCTGGCCTACATACATTTTAAACCTAATAGTCCTATACCCCCAACTAGAAGAACTCTTGGCCAGCTCACTTTAATATTTATTCATCATTTTGCCAGACTCTTCAAAGAGGGTTAGTATCTGCCTTTATGAGCTTACAATTCAGTGTTGAATTTTTTTGTTTTTGTTGTATGTTTTCTGAATTTCTCCTGGCAGAGAGCCTTTGATTTCCGGAACTACTCTATTCACACATGGCTTACTATTTGCCAGGGACCTCTCATGTGCCAAGCCTGTTATGGAAAGTAGGGGTGCTGTGTCCTTGAAGAACTTGTGGACTCTCTTAGGTACTGAGAAAAGAACAAATGGGCTGGTGGGTAAAGCTACTTGGCAATCACTCTGCCAACTGAGTTCTCTCCCCAGCCCTCTGAATGCCAGATTGACGTGCAGGTGGCATTGTGATCTGGGCGGTCCACAGGAGCACTCTGGAAAGGTGGACTTGATCTAGTCTAGAGAACCCCAAGAACTGTCACCCAGGAGGGCTGGCTGTCATGCTGAGCCAAAACTTATATTGGAAAGAGAAACCCACAAAGTGAAACCTCTCCTTTCCTGCAACACTAGTTTTGTTGACTCCATTCTACTCATTCCTGCCTAATTTTCGCTGACATCCTCACAAGAACCAACAGAGCTTGGCACCATGTTGCTTCCTGGATTTTTCAGCTTCAGAGAATCATCAGTCACTAGAGAAGAATAGACTCTACCTTGACGAACAGTTGAGTGAGGCTAACTTTATGAGCTTTTCTTATCACGTCAGTGGTTAGTTTGCATAGATATATAAGATGTAAACAATATTTTTACAGTTAAAAAAATCACAAAGTATAGGAACTACATCAACCATTTGATTTCATTTTTACCTTTTCAGGAGAAATTCAATTCCTTATTGATTTATGGAACAAAACAATGGCAGCATATTACATTATCATATCATTACCATTCTTTTTTGTTCTGTTTTGTCTTTAACTTGTATATATGCCTGTGTGTGTACATGTGTAGGATCCCCAAGACACAGAGTTACAAGTGGTTGTGAACTGCTCAACATGGGTATGGGGAACCAAACTCTGGCTTATTTCAAGAATAGCAGGGACTCTTAACTGCTGAGTGAGTGATCCATTACTTTATTTCTTTTCTTTTTTCTTTTTTCTTTTTTTTTTTTTTAAGATAGGGGTTCTCTGTGTAGTTTTGGTGCCTGTCTTGCTCTGTAGACCAGGCTGGCCTCGAACTCACAGAGATCCACCTGCCACTGCCTCCCGAGTGCTGGGATTAAAGGTGTGAGCCACCACCACCTGGCCCCATTACTCTATTTCTTGTTGAGGGAAAAAAATAGGTGCTCTCGAGGTTCAAAAGAGCCAGCAAGTCTACCACCATCGTCAGGGAGAGTCCAGATTAGATTTGGCATAGTCACACCCAGGAGTTACGCTCCCTGGGTGGTAATACTGTGTCTAAAATAACATTTGAATGTTCCAAAGCATTAACTTGGCAGAAGTCATGTGTTTTAAGCCCCTGGCAGTTGACTGTGCGATGTTTAAACATGAATGGTTTGAATGGGGTGCAGACTTTCTTGTGACTTAAAGTTATTATTATTCTTTTCAATATTCCAAGGTCCTGTCATGACAGGCAAAGTCTCTTACCACTGAGCTGCATTCATTCCTAGCTCTTTATTTGTGGTTTTAAATTAATTATAGTCTTTTTAAAATTAGGAGAATAAAAATAACAAGGAGACAGCGGAACCCACCTGTTGCCTTTGAAGGACTCTCATGATCTGGTCCTTCCCTGGTCATCAGGGGTCTTGTGCACTGCTGTTCCGTAAGCATTGTCCACTCACAGGCTCCCCACATATCGGTTCCCAGGTCACTCTGCCTCACTGTGTCCATGAACAGCTTCCTGATGCTTGCCCTTGGGACTCTTTCTCTCAAGTCTGGATGTGCAGCCCACTGTCACAGAATAGTATTTAATGCTAAAGAAAAAGTATTCAGTCATCTAATTTTACAGTATTCCATAACATTGTTATATATTTGGTGTCAGGGAAAACAGAATATGAAGGGACTCTAGCCAGCCGGAGCATGGCACACATGGCTCTGGCAGGCCTTGTCCTTCTTCCCCATGCCCTCTGCCTTGATAAAAACATTAGATTACATTCCTAACGCTAGCCACCGAGGTCTATTCCCTTATTTGGCCACTTCCTCCTCCTGAGGCTGGCCACCAAGGTTCAGTTATCAAAGTATTTAAGTCCAGCCATCAAAGCCTGCAGTGATATATTGTGTACTGTAGCAGGAATCTTAGAGGTCTTATTAATAAAATCAAACCTGAGGCCAGGTATTGGGGTGAATGCTGGAAGGTCAGAGAAGCAGAACAAGCCACAGCTACCTCACCTCGCCAATTCCTCAGCTGATCCTGTTTCCTCAGACTAGAAGCCTCTGGGTCCTCATCCAAATGGATCTCAGCTCAACTGCTGCTCAAAAGCCTAAAGCTTAATCACTTAGTTCCTGGTTTTCATGCCTTATATACCTTTCTGCTTTTTGCCCTCACTTCCTGGGATTAAAGGCTCACTTCTTGGGATTAAAGGCGTGAGTCACCATGCCTGGCTGTTTCCAATGTGGCCTTGAACTCACAGAGATCCAGATGGATTTCTGCCTCTGGAATGCTAGGATTAAAGGTGTGAGTGTCACCATTTTCTAGCCTCTGTATCTAGTGGCTGTTCTGTTCTCTGACCCCAGATAAGTTTATTAGGGTGCACAATATTTTGGGGAACATAATACCACCACAGTGTACCCTAATAAAATTTGCCTGAAGATCAGAGAACAGAACAAGCCACTAGATTAAACATAGAGGCCAGGCAGTGGTGGCACACACCTTTAATCCTAGCAACTTGGGAGGTGGAGATCTGTCTAGATCTCTGTGAGTTCAAGGCCACCCTGGACTACATGAGATTGACTCAGTCTAGGAGAGAAAACAGAGCCAGGCAGTGGTGGCACACACCTTTAATCCCAGTACTGGGAAGCACACACGCCTTTAATCCCAGGAAGTGATGGCCGGGTGGAGAGAGGTACATAAGGCCTGAGGAGACAGGGACTAAAGGCTTTTCCGCAGAAGCATCCCTTTCAGCTCGAGGCTCTTTCATGCTGAGGAGTCCTAGAGGCATCACTCTATGTACAGCACTGCATTTTATTTAGTCATTCACCTGCCAGGGGACCCTTGGGGTTCTGACTAACGTTGAAATAGACATGGTTACACAAACATCTACTTGTGCTCTTGATTTCACTTATTTGGGATACACATCAAGAAGTGAGTTGTTTATCAGATGACAATTCTATCTTAAATACTGGAGGAACTGCCACACTGTTTTCCAGACGTTATGTACCATTTTACCTTCCTCCCAGCAGCCACAGGGATTTCTTGACATTGTTGCTAACGTTTATTCTTTCTCTCTTTTGGTATTAGGGATTAAATGCAGTCTTGCCTATGCTAGACAAGTGCCCCACAACTGAGTTACATCCCTCTCCAGGCCTCTTTTTCTTTTAAACAGGATCTCACTAACTTCAACAGGGAGTCTTGAACTCACTCCATAGCTCAGGCTGCCACAGAACTCATAATTCCTGCCTCAGCCTCCTGTAATCACAGGTTTGCACCCCAAAGTCCATATTATTATTTTCCCCTTTGCTTCCCCCTTCTAGCCCGCCTTTTGTATATAGTAGCTGTCTGATGGGTATGATGTGTTATCTAACTATTTTTGTGATATGTAACATGTGTGAGAGTTGGTTTCAAATTACAACTTGCCACAATCTAGAATCACCTGAGAAGAGAGTCTCAATAGAGGATTGCTTAGTGGCCTATGGCATATAGGTAGGGGATTGTACTGATTGTTAACCGACTCAGCCCATGGTGGGTGTCACCATTCCCTAGGCAGAGGGTCCTGAACTATATAGGACAGGAGAGAGGTAGAGGAGAGCAAGCAGGCGGCAAGGATACATTCATTTCTTTCTGCTTTTTACTGAGGACGTAATATGGAGAGCTGCCACTGTGACTTTCCTGCAATTATGGACTGTAACCTAGAATCATAAGCCAAATATATGTTTGTCCCCTACATTGTCTTTGGTTAGTGTACTTTAACCAAAGCAACAGAAACAAAACTACAACACCATGTATTCATGTGTGTGCTGGCCATTTGTAGTATATTCTTAGGAAGAATGTCTACAGGAGTACTTTGAACTGTTTTTACTTGAATTTTTTAGTGACTGGGTTTTAGACCTCTACATAAATAGGTTTTAGACCTATTAATACACAAAAAGCCAGAAGTGGTGGCACATATTTTTAATACTAGCACTTAAGAGGCAGAGACAAGTAGATCTCTATGGTTTTGAGGTTAGCCTGATCTATATAAGTTCAAGGCCAGTCAGGGTTATATAATGAGACCTTGCCTCAAAAAAAAAAAAAACCTCAAAATAAAAAACTTTAAACAGAGGTTAGGTAGATAGTAGTACCAGTGGAGGGGCAGATCTTTCAAGGAAGGGGACATTTTCTCAGTTAAGGTTCCTTCTTTCAAAATAATGCTAGCTTATATCAAATTAACATGAAACTACCTAGCAAAGTCAGGTTTAGGCTCCCTCCCATGGAGTGGCCCTTAAATCTAATCAAAATGGTGGTTGGTTACTCCTATAACATTTGTGCCATCATAACATCAATAGATTTTGTAGACAGGTCCACGGGGTTCATAGCTGGGTGGTTTTAATGATTTCCTTTTCTCCTCCTGTCATGTGCATAGTACTTTCTAGCACCATTATTTCTAGTCAGTAGGGGTAAAGCCTTTTGATGAGTGCTAGTATATTCTCTCCATGTGGGATAATGTAAGTAAATGGTGGCTTCAGCAATAAGGCCTTATTGTCTGGTTGTGGAAGGTAACCAGTAGCCTTGGCAACAGCCTGTGATTTGGACAATGACTCCATAAGATATATATCATTCCTGGTGTTGGAGGGTTTCACTTGGTAGCATAAGATGTCTAGATGGACATTGTCACATGATAATGCCATTCAAATGACTTCCATACATGTATATATTCTAGGAAGCTTCTACAGTACTGTGTTGCCATGTGGCTTTATGAAAGGCTTTTAGTGTTGGTTTTCTCTTCCCATGTTCTCTCCATTATCTTGCCCTCTCACCCTTCTCCATTTAATCCTCCTATTCTGGTTTCTCCTTTATCTTTTTAAAACTTCCTTGAAAGATCTACCCCTACACTGGTCCCTTACTATCCACCTAGGCACTGGTCCCCACAAATTGGCTGTTGGCAAGCCTGTGGTATATAGTCTTCATTGATGATTGATGTGAGAGGACCCAGATCACTATGGGTGGTGTCACCCCTGGGCAGGTGGTCCTGGGTGAAAGCAGGCTGAGAAAGCCATGAGGAGCAAGTTGGTAAGCAGCCCTCCTCCACAGCCTGTGTAGCAGCCATTGACTCCAGATTCTTGCCTTGTCTGAGTTCCTGTCCTGACTTCCCTCAGTGATGGACTGTGCTGTGGAACTCTGAGCTGAAATAAACATAAACATGTGCATCTCTAACACTCATCACAGCCTTCTTGAAGTAGATGGTAATTAACAGAGACCCACAACTGGACAATGTGCAGAGAGTGAGAGTCTTCGGAGCACTCAGCCCTAAATGGGATAACTTTGTATGAAAAAAATGCCAAAAAAGTTGAGTGCTGTCTAAGTAAAGGGGAAGTAGTTTTTCAAGCATTTCTTTATCACAGCTATTAATTACAATCATTTGAAAATGTATATGGCAGTATCTGTGAAAACTAAAAGAGCATATTTCCTTAATTCCAAAAAATTCTAACACTCTCCACTTTCTAGACATAAACTAGCATAATAAAAATGTACAATGCTATCTGATTGTAGTTGCAAGAGAAATGTAAAGGGGGCTCACCAAGTGGACTTTTGGATGGGCCATGATATAGTTTCTTTTTGGAACACCATACAGAAAATCAAGGCCTGTGATAAATAAGAAAAACTAATTGATTTACCTGAGTTAAAGGTAAGGAGGACCTATGCACAGGATCCTTTTACTATATACAACTACAGAGCCCTTCTCACGGGGTCTACTTAGAGGAGAAGCCTGAGAACACATGCTGGGCTCATAGCCTCAGCTCCTTGTCGGAAGGGCCCACGCGCTGAAGATCCTGGTCAACAGAAACGGTAAAGCAGAGTTGATTTCTGCATGTTAGTTATCTCTTTACCTTTAAGGAGATGCTTCCTTGTAGTAGAGGCAGAAGGGCACAGATTATTTGGGAGTTTAAAATCCTTTTCATCTGAGTTTTCACACTCAGCCTGCCATGAAAAGTGAGAACATTAGTGGATGACACTAGCAATGAAATAATTTCAATTTTTAAAGACTTCAGTCTCAATCCTTTCTAAAGCACAGCTTCCTTCCAAAGTTCAGTAATCTGTATAAAACAGTGTAACCACACAAATGGATTCTGATGAGCTACCCTTGCCTGCTAGTTGATGTGCTCGCCAAGAACGTTCACTATGGTGTCGGTGCACCCCCTGGTCCCAGCAGTCGGGAGGCTGAAACAGGGAGATGGGTACCAACCTGCTAGCCTTCCTACATATGGAATATGATTCCAGCCTTCCTAAACACAGCACCCATGCCTCAAAACACAAATAGGAGCCTGGAACAGTGGCTTAATGGTTAAGAACACTGGCTGGTCTTTGAGAGCGCGCAGGTTTGATTCTTAGCACCCACACGTGGCTTGCAATGATCTATTACTCTAGTTACCTGTTTTGATCTCCATAGGCATCAGGCATGTACACACATACATGCATGCAAAATACTCATACACATTTAAAATGAATATTTTTAAAAGATTTAAGGGGTTGGGGATTTAACTCAGTGGCAGAGCTCTTGCCTAGCAAGCACAAGGCCCTGGGTTCAGTCCTCAGCTCTGGAAAAAAAAAAAAAAAGATTTAAAAAAGTAAACAAGTTAAAAAAATCAGGACAATAAACAATGAGTTTATTGTTTATTGTTTATGAATATGAGTATGAGTAGCTAAAACGTAAATTTTTTTAACAACAAAGGATTACAAATGTCATCTTTTTCTTTTTTTTTGATTTTTTGATTTTATTTTTTCTTAACATTTATTTTATTATATATACAGTATTCTGTCTGCATGTTTGCCTGTATGCCAGAAGAAGGCATCAGATGTCATTATAGATGGTTGTGAGCCACCATGTGGTTGCTGGGAATTGAACTCAGGACCTCTGGAAGAGCAGCCAGTGCTCTTAACCTCTGAGCCGTCTCTCCAGCCCTAAAACGTAAATTTTCAGGTCTAGTAATCTGTATATGGAAATACACTTATTTCTGGAAAGGAAGGTGATATTTCAACAATGGAAAATATAATGCAAGAGGAGATAGAGGGCTGAAGTGTGGTTCAGCCTTGCATCTATGAAGCCCTGAAGGAATTCCTGGCACAGCACAGCCAGAGTGTGGTGACATGCTATTGTAACGCCAGCACTGGGGAGGTATAGGTAGAATGTTCAAGACCATCCTTAGTTATATAGAAAGATCTTTGATGTCCATCCAAAAATACATTGGCAAATTAAGCATCGTATAGGGTTTTCCCTACATTTTATTTTAGTACTTTTGTAGTTTAGCTCTTATTTATAGGTTCTTGATTCATTTTGAATTGGGTTTTGAACATAATTTAAGATAAGGGCCCCCACTCCATGCTTCTGCATAGGAGATCTAGTTTACCCAGCACCATCTCTAACAGACTGCTCTCTCCACATTCTGTGGTTGGCCAAAGAGGTGAGTTTAATTCTGGGATCTCTCTTCGTTTTACTGGTCTGGGTGTCATCTGTCTGCATGCCAGAACCACAATGTTTTCACTTCTGTAGCTTGGGAGTAAGTTCTGAAATCATGAAGCATTACTCTTCTTACTTGGATCTTTGACAAGATTATTTTGACCACCATAGTCTTTGGTGACTTCATTGGAATTTTAAAACGGACTTTTCTATTTCTGTAAAATGTCTTTGGAATCCACACAGGGACTTTTCAGACTCTTTAGATTATATTCTATTGTTTTGTCACCTAAAATATAATTCCATGCCAGGCGTGGTGGTACATGCCTTTAATTCTAGCACTTGGGAGATATAGGCAGGTAGATCTTTACGGGTTCGAGGCCAGTCTGGTCTATACAGTGAGTTCTTGGCCAGCCAATGGCTATGTAGTGAGACCTTGTCTCAAACAAACAAACAAACAAACAAACAAACAAACACATAATTTAACATTGTTAGTGTTTCAGTCCATGAAAAGACTAATGCTGGCTAAGAGAAGAAGAGGTAATTTTTTTTTTCATATACTTACTGGCAGAGTTACTTTATCACTTATATACTCTAATCAATTGGATAATTAGCTAATTGATATGTTGTGATTGTGGGTGTTTTTAGCCTGCATATGTGTTCCAGTATGGTTTCCCTATCATGTGTGTGAGCATGTATGGAGGTTAGCAGTGAACACTGAGTTTCATTCCACAGGTGCTAGTCACTGTGTTTCTTTTGAGATGGAGTTTCTTTCTGGCACAGAACTGATGGGTTAGGCTGAGCAGACTGGTTAGTGGGTCCCAGGAATCCACATGTCTCTGCCTCTCCAGTTTTAGGATTACAAACCATTTACTGAGCTATCTCCTCAGTCACACTGCCTGTTTTCCTTTCTCCCTCTCCTCCTTCTCTACTCCTGCCCATCCCCCACCCCATATAGGCCAAAGATTAATGGCAGGTGTCTTCCTCAATCATTCTCTACCTAGTTTAAAATTATTAATTCATTTGCAGTGTGTGTGTATGTGGTGTGTGTGTGTGTGTGTGTGTGTGTGTGTGCCACTTGTGTTTGGGTCCCTCCCATTTTGCCAGGTAAGAAGAGGGTGTTACATCTCTTGGATCTGGAGTTAAGAGCAGTTGGGAGCTGTCTGTAATGGGTGCTGGGAATGGAATTTACAAGTGGAAGTATAGCAAAGGTGCAAAATCAGTGAGCCATCTTTCCAGCCCTCCACCTTGGTTTTGGGGAAGGATCTCTCACCAAACCCTGAGCTCACCAATTTGGCTAGACTTGCTAGTCAACAAGCCCTAGGGACCCACCTGTCTCTGCCTCCCCGGGGCTGGGATTACAGGAGTGTGGGTGCTGTGTGTGGCTCTTTATGTGGAGCTGGGCATCTTAGCTCGGGTCCTGAGGCTGCACCACAAGCGCTTGACTGACAGAGCTCTATGCCCAGCCCAGCTCCTCTGTGTTTCATAGAAGCATAAACAACAACATAAAAAGTGTACAATGACACTGTAGCTCCACCGATTGTGGTTGTAACAATAAAATCCCAAGGTACACTGTTGCTCCACTGATTGTGGTTGTAACAATAAAATCCCAAGGTCTCTCAATATGCGAGATGTTGAATAAGTCATGACATCTCTTTTTCAGATCATCATGCAGAAAAGGAAAGCTGTGAGAGGCGAAGGAAATGTATCAGCTTACTTAGGTGAATGGTAAGGGAGGTCCATGCACAGGATCCTTTATTGTACAGAGCCACAAAGCCCGCCACACACCTATCTATTGATGCAGAAACCACGAACACTTGCTGTGCTTGTTATGCTGGCTGCTTGTTGGAAGGGCCCACAGCTTGAGTGTACTGGTGAACAGAAACAGTGGAGCTGGAGCACAGTGTCACTTCACAGGTCTGCATTCCAGTGACTCCTTACCTTTAAACCTGTGCTTACTGGAGGCAGATGTTGAAGAAACCAGATTATTTGGAAGGCCAACACCTTTCTTGTCTAATGTTGTAGGTTTAGGCTGCCCTAGAAACACAAGAACAATGCCACTCAAGGATAGTAGAAACAAACGAATTTTATTTCATTGAGACGGTCTTTTTATCTAGCCTTGGCATACCTAGAACTCACTTGGTAGACCAGGCTGGCTCCAACTCACGGAGATTTGACTCCTCTGTACTGGGTGCTGGGATTAATGCAGTACCCCACCATGCTAGCTTGAAATAAACTCATTTTAATTCTTAAAAAGTTTAAAATTGCCTCAGTCTTTCTAAAGCAGAGCTTCTTATGGCCCTCTTCAGTTAGTCAGACAAAGTGACTTCACGAGCATAAATACATTCTGTATGTGCTTTCCTTTCCTCACAGTGGATATAGTATGTCAACGTAAGAGCGTAAGTCAGCCAGGCAGTGGCGGTGTACACCTTTACTCCCAGCACTCGGGGGGCAGAGGCAGGTAGATCTCTGTGAGTTCAAGGCCAGTCTGGTCTACAGAGTGAGATCCAGGACAGCCAGGGCCACACACACACACACACACACACACACACACACACACACACACACACGCATACACGTGTAAGTCTGTGATGCTGAAGAAGAGATTGTGTTAATACACACCAACACTTCTGAGAATAAAGCATGAGGGTGATGGGAATCTGGAGAGTCTCTGGCCAGCATAGTGAGTCTGATGCCAGCTTTCTGGTACCTAACAAGATCCTGTTGGGGGAGGCTGGTTAAACCTACTACAGCTTAGGTGACACCATGTCCCAATTTCTTTGTCTCTCTGAAAACATTAAATTACAATGGATTCATTTGCGACTGTGGAGTCAAAGGACAACTGGAACTGGTAGGTTCTCTGTTTCTAGCGTGCGTTGTGGGGATGGAATGCATGTGTCAGGTCTAATTTACCCGCTGAGCTAACTTGAACCCCTCCCTACTTCCTGTTTATAATTTCTTGACATCCTTACCAAAATTTATTCTCCTTTTCTGTTTGTTTCAAGTACAGAGAACTGAACCTGGGCATTTTGTACGTGAGGCAAGTACTCCACCCTTGAACTACATTAATCCCACCTCTTGCTTCTGACAACTTTGAGACATGGTCTCATCATGTTGCTCAGGATAGATGTGAATGTGTCGTTCCCTTGCATCAGCCTCCCAAGGCACTGGGATTACAGGCTGCACCCACAGGACTGTTCTTTTCCATGCACTTGGAAACATCAATAGTTTTCTTTCTTCCACTTTCTGCTTTCCTTTCTTCTTTTCTCTCTAACAACTGTACGATGGGCACGAAGTGTTACCTCCTTGTGGTTGGGGTTGATGTTTCCCATGAGTGTTCTCATGTAGTCCCACAGTGGATACAACAATATGAAAAAAATGATGCAACCTCCCCCCTATGCATCGATAGTCACTGGGTCCTCAGAGTGGGCAGGTGCTCATTGACAAGTCCTCCACTCTTGCTAGATGATTGAAAGGACCAATTCTGGCTCATATCCATAGCTGCTGTGTGTTCATGGAATTTTCTAGTTCTACCACATATTGTTGAGGTGCTAGGGATTTTTTTTCCCCAAAGTCTGGAAGGTGCTTTTGTCCACTGACTAACATAATTTAATCTTTTAAATGTTTCAATTCCTAAAAAACTTTAGTGCTAAGAACCAGGAAACAGTTTTCTCATGCAGTCCCTGCCATAACTAAACATTACAATCATTCTAGAATGGATACATACATATTCTATCCAGTAGCTATGGAGCCGAGAGCAGACATGTCTTGAATTTAACCACCCCACTCACACATGCTACTGTATAGCTGTAAAGTGGAAGAAGAAAATAAAATATGTAATGCTGTCGACTGCACCATTGACTGTAGTCATGACCACAGAAATATAAAGGTGACTTAAACTAGTGAAGAAATCTCAAATATTCCCACTTCAGAACATCATGCAGAATATTAAGCGGGAGAGGGATGAAGGAAACCCATCAGTTTACCTGGGTTAGAGGCAAGGGAGAATCTATGCATAGAAGCATATTGTTGTGCAGCACAACAAAGCCCTCCACGTATTTTTCCTGTCTATTTACAGGAACACACCTTGTTTTCCTAACATTACCTGTATGTTGGAAGGGCCCAGAGATTGAGATTATTGGAAAATAGAAACAGCGAGGAAAGAACAGAGTTCTGTTTTACACATCTGTATGCCAGTGACTTCCTTACCTTTGGGCACACGTTTCTTCAAGGCAGAGTTTGACTTGCGCAGGGTATTTGTTCCTTTAATACTTTGCTTGTCTAAATTACTGGTTTTAGATGTCTCTGGAAAGTGAGAACAATGCCATTCATTATGCTGCAAGTAGGCCTTCTCAGCTCTTCAGGCACAAAGCTGACAGTCATGAATAGCTCTGCCAAGCCTTGTGTTCTAGTCTGCTTTCTATTATTGTTGTGGCGAGCCACAGGAATATGAAATAGAAGTCCAGCTGTATATTATAAACTATACCTTGACGAGGCCAAGGGTCAGTCGAGTGGAAAGCCAATCAGCAAGGTCGATTGGTGTTATGCGGTTTAATATTTAATTGTGTCTTGCTATGAATTCCTTGTGCTCATAATTCTCCTAAAGTGTGTATGTGTGTGAGTCTCCGTTTCAAAGCCCCTGGACAGTCACATAGACAAAACCTTCAGCTTCTGAGCTCCAGGCCCCCTCTTTAGCATTTGTTTTGGGTATGTGCCATTTGCAAATACCCTCCTTGAGCTACTTACTAAGATAGAGTTAATGCCAAACAAATCCTTAAAAGACAAGCAAGGAGCAGATAGCTACCAGGCCATCTGTTAGACCCTGAAAACCCCCAACTTAGATAAAATGTCTTTTTTGAGACTACGTGTCTCACAGGCCAAATGCCCACCAACTAGAGGAACAAGCTTTGTTTCTTGTGCAAATCAAGGCCTCCCTTCCCTCTCTGACTGCCCCAGAGAGCCTCTCAGATCAAAAGGAGTTCCCCATGACAGGTGTTTCAAGCTGTGAGGCAGACTGACTAGCTATCAGTACTCTACCCCGCCCTGTCAGGAAACTGGCGGCAGAGGAAAAGTGACTGTTTTGACTTTCCCTACCCTATCACCTGTAAGTCTATAGTTGATAGATTCGTAATGCTTTCACCTAACCACAATAAGGATATATTTCTAGCACATAAATTCCTTTTCAGATTTATCCCAACTACTAACTGACCCCACTCTTATCTCTCCTTTTTTAGATTGCAAATAAAATTGCCAGGAAGCCTCTAGCAGGGACCCCTACAATCGTGTGCTGTATCCAAAACACAAGGTGTTACCGTTTGGGAGAGGATATAGACCAGCCCTGGGAGAAGGGAAAGAGAGGAAGGACTGAAGGATGGGGAGGAAGGACTGAAGGATGGGGAGAAGGACTGAAGGATGGAGAGTTGAAGGATTGAAGATGGGAGAGAATTAGGATTGGAGAGAACTAGGAATGGAGGGAACAGAGAATTGAGGGAACTAGGAACTGAAGATTGAAGGACTGAGGAATTGAAGATTAGAGGGAATTAAGAATTGAGGGAACAAGAAGAAGGGAACTAAGGAAATAAAGAGAGATCTGAGAGGGTTGAACTGGTGACTGAGGAATAAATGAACTGAACTAAAGAGCTCCGAGCAACTGGACTCATTCCCACGCCGTTGGTAGTGTCTCCCCTGGGCCCCTGGATTTGTATAAATTTAAGGCTGGTAGAAACAGCGAAGAAAGAACAGAGTTCTGTTTTACACATCTGTATGCCAGCGACTTCTTTACCTTTGGGCACACGTTTCTTCAAGGCAGAGTTTGACTTGCGTAGGATCTTTGTTCCTTTAATACTTTGCTTGTCTAAATTACTGGTTTTAGATGGCTCTGAAAAGTGAGAACAATGCCATTCACTATTCTGCAAATAGGCCTTCTCAGCTCTTCAGGTACAAAGCTGACAGTCATGAATAGCTCTGCCAAGCCTTGTGTTCTAGTCTGCTTTCTATTACTGTGATAAAGACCATGATTAAAGCAACTTGGGGGAGAAAGGATTTATTTGGCTTACACATCCTAATTACAGCCCATCATAGATGAAAGCCAAGGCAGGAACTCAAGCAGGGAAGGAACCTGGAGGCAGGAACTGGAGTAGAGAGACTAAGGAGAAACATGCCTAGTGGCTTGCTTTCAGCTCACTCAGTTAGCTTTTTTATGCAACTAAGGACCACCTGCATAGGGTGGCACCACCCATAGTGGGCGGGGCTCTTCTACATCAATCATTAATCAAGAAAATGTCCCATAGACTTGCCTACAGGCCAGTCTGATGGAGGCATTTTCTCAGTTGAGGTTCCCTTTTTCTAGCTGATTCTAGCTTAGGTCAAGTTGTCAAAAACAAACATAAAAAAACAACCAGCACACCATTTCTTGTAGGTGGTATTTTATAAAAGTGTGTTCTTAGAGTGTAAGTCATGTAACAGGGGGACTAGAGCTGGGAGATGGGTCACATGCCTGCATTCTAGCACTTGGGAGACCCATTGAGACAGGCACATGCCTGCCAGTCTGCTTACATACTGAGTATAATGCCAGCTTAGATATACACAGAACCCCTATGTCAAAATACACATAGAATCCCCTATATAAATGTCATAAAAAGAACTTAAAAAAATAGTACAATAAACAGAATCACAAGTGACTGAAATATCAGATATCAGAATGTTTTATCCTGATGTATAAAATGTGTGTAAGTTCCTCCGCTTTTGTTTTTAAATAAAAGAAGACATTCTGGGGAGGTGGAAGGGGGAGTGTGTGGGGGTATGATTCAGCTTTTTTGTATACCTGTATGTAAATTTCAAACAATAATAAGCATCCCATATTCCCACAATGGAAAATACACTGACAGAATGGACAGGATAATTCGAGGTGCTACTGAGGGTGTATTTTGAATACTAAGAGGAAATATAATAACAAATACTTCCACTTTTTCTCCAATGGCATAAGTGTTGAAATAAAGCAGAATATGGATCTGTTAGGAGACTCATTTCTCAAAAATGAGACAAAATGGACAAAAAACAGACCAAATTTGCAAGAACGTTTTCTATTTCTACCTTGTATTTCTTGCACAAAAATAAAACATTCAAATTTCCATTCCCTGAGGCAGGTGCTTGTGTGAGCAATGTGCACCTGGGGCTCTCCCTCAGCTCCAAAGTTGGATGCTCTGGTAGAAACCTATTTATCCTCCCATCATTTCCATTCAACACACAAAAGGAGAACATCCTCGCCTCTCTGTCTAATCAGAGTCAAATGTAAATAAGGTTCAATGGACTAAGAGGCCTCCTGTGCTGCAGATGGCTGGGGTGGCTGGGGGAGGCTGTCAAGCTAGCTGGAGCTCAGGTGACATGGTGTGATCCTTGGCCACATTTTTGTTGTTGTTATTGTTGTTGTTTCTTTCTCTCTTTCCAGCCCTTCTCCTTCCTTTCCTCTCTGCTTTTTGTGGTATTCAGGACTGAACACTTGTTTCTGCATATGGTGGCTCAAAGCTCTCCAACTGAGCTACCTCTGTCCTCAGAATTCTACTCACTTTTTATATTGAGATAAGGTCTCATGCCAAGACTAGCTTTGAACTCTATCTGTTGTCAAAGCTGGCCATGAGCTTGTGACTTTCCTGAATGAGTCCCACAGAGCTAAGATAACATATATGTAACTTCAGGCCTAGCCATCTTTCCTTCTACATTTTTTCTATTCACCACCCTTACTGGTATTGCCATCCAATGGGTATGAAGTGTTTTCCTCATTGTTCTTTTGGGTAGAATTTCCCTAATGAGCAGTGATGTCTCCATAATCTTTCTCTGTTCATGTTGGTATCTGTAATACCTGCTCAGGAGGACTATCCGCTGGAGTACTTAATATTATTTTTATGAGTTTTTTTTTTTTTTTCGAGACAGGGTTATTTTTATGAGTTTTGTTGTTGAGTTTAAGACCTTTGTTAGCAGAGCACTTCGATGGGTATTCTTTGTGGTCAATTTGACTACATATAGGATTAACGAAAATCCAAAAATGAAGAGCACACCAGTGAGGGATTTTTTTGTTTTTCCTAATTTGAAGTAGGAAGACCCACTTCTAATCAGGCTCTTGAGGTGGGAAGACACATCTTTGATCTGGCCCACACCTGCTGGAAGCCTACATGAGGACATGGAAGGAGGAAGCTTGTTCTCTTTGCCTGCTTGCTCTCACCTTGCTAGCAAGAACATTCCTTCACTGGTATTAGAGCCTGCTTCTTTGGGATTCCAGTGCATACTGAAAACTGATTGAGACATCCACCCTTGTGGACTCAGCAATGACTGGATTCTTGGACTTTTTGTTCACAGACAGTCATTATGGGATTAGCTGGACTGCAGCCTGTAAGTCATTCTAATAAATCTCCTTTACATATACATATAAAGTATATATATATATATATATATATATATATATATATATATAAATTATGTATATATAGACATATATACCACACATCTTTATCCAAACTAATATAATTCCTTTTTGTGGATAGCCGTTTTACTCCATTGACATTGTCCCATTTTATTTACCTTTTTAAATTCACGTATAGTAACTGTGCAAAATTATATTTTCCTTGATGTTTATAAGTTTTTAAATCTGATGAACCCTAATTTGTCTATATTTTTCCTTGTTGACTGTGTCTTTAATGCCAATTCAAAACTACATTTCCAAAACAAACATCATGTAGGTTTCTTAAATATGATTTATGTTTTTTGTTTGTTTATTTATTTATTTATTTATTTATTTTGAGACAGGGTTTCTCTGTGTAGCTTTGGAGCCTTTCCTGGAACTTACTCTGTAGCCCAGGCTGGCCTCGAACTCATAGAGATCCGCCTGGCTCTGCCTCCCAAGTGCTGGGATTAAAGGCATGCACCACCAGCTCCCGGCCATGATCTATGTTTTTTAAATTATTAATTTATATTTTGTCATATGTTGAAAGACCCTAACCCTTCAGGCTTACACCCTTAAGCCCCAGGAAATAAGGAACTAAAAAAAAAAAAAAAAAAAAAAAAAACTAGTTCCAAGGGCCACCTGACTCAGCCACTACTCTATCACCCCTGTAACAATGTAACAATGTAAAAAGATTTCCGTTAAGAGATGTGCTCAACTGTGACTGGGATAGTTACAGGTGTTCCAGGAAGGACCACTGTGACCTTTGTGTAAACTCCATTCCCGCCCTGACACCCGCCTTGAGGTTTCAGGAAGAATGTACCTGTTGACATGATTGTACCCACTCTGTGATCAGACCATGATCTTGTGAAATGAAATTGTATGGGAATTGTAATATTGTGGGTTTTATGGGTTTTTCCTTTAAAAACCCCCATGTGGCTGCAGTAAGATGTGGCTCTTGCTCTTAGGAGCAGAGTTTGCCCTTCTGTACAGAAGCCAATAAAATCCTCATGCTGTTGCATCAACTGGACTGGAGTCTGGGTTCTTGGGACACCCACTTGAGACCCTAAACTTTGGGGTCCAACAATGTGTCTGTGTGTGGGATATGAACCAACAAGATCTTGTCTACTGAGCCATTCCTGCGGCCTCATCATGTAACTTTTCGCCTAGGTTTTCTTCCAATGTTTTTGTGTTTTAGCTTTCACTTCTAAGGTCTGTCTTCATGCTGACTTATGTTTTGAATACAATTTATCATGGGCTCCTTTCCTGCTTCTGCTTGGGGATATCCAGGTTTCCCTGCACTGTGTGTGACAGACCCCTCTCCCCTATTATGTGCTCTTGAAATCATTAACCATGTAGATTATCTGCTTCACCTGTGTGCCTGTCAGAACCATACTGCTTTCCTTGCTGTAGCTTGGTAGTGAGTTTTCAAGTTATAAAGTCTTTATTTTATTCTTTTACATGATTATTTAGACTATTATAGTCTCTGGAAATTCATGTGAATTTTCAAATGGACTACTTCATATTTCTGCAAAAATCCTTTTGAAATTCCATGAATTTTCCTAGAGTTTTGAGTCTTTGATGTAGTATTGACTATCAACAATGTAGTCCAACATTCACATTTCAAATTTATAAAGTCTATTTCTATAGGAAGATACTTAGAAACAGGTTTTTCATTTATTTACTGGCCGAGCTATTATCTATAATTTTCAAATAAATTTCCAATCTCTTAAAATTAAAAGCATCTATGTCCCTTAGCCAACAATCACACTCTATTTTATAAAAACAAAAGCAAGTGAGAAAACTAAGAACACTAAACACTTACCGACCACAGCTCTGATTCATAAACACTAAAGACCTAAATGGCATCGTGAGAAGCAACAGTTGAATAAGTTACAGCACATTCTCCTTTTAGAGAGCATCGTGCAGAAAAGAGAAGATGTGAGGGATGAAGGATACAAATGTAGGTACGCATGCCATCATGGGACGATATTAGTTTCTTGGTTGAGGGGCTCACAGGTTGTCGGATGGATAGAAATTGTGGGACTGGAATGGAGTTCTGTTTCACACATCTGTACTACAGTCACTCTGTTACCTTTGAGCACACGCTTCTTCTTAGCAGGGGTTAACCTGCGCGGAGTAGGGGTGCCTTCACCAACTTTCTTGCCTAACTTTTTAGTCTTAGACGGCCCTGAAAAATAAGAACAAGATCTTTCAGTAACACAGTGTCTGAAGCACAGTCTCTCTTTCAGCAAATCAGCATGACACCTAAGAACTATAAACAGATTCTGTCTAAAGCAGCCTTGGCTGTCATATGATAGCCCATAAAAGCTGATCACAGTAGAATAAGTCAGATAGAGAAAGCTGGGAGAGGTGTAGCATGTCTGTAGTTCCAACACTTGGGAGGCTGAGGCAGGGAGATGGGCTTCTGCCTGGCAGGCAGCCTATGTACTGAGTGTGACCCCAGCCGTGACATGCATAGCACCCTTATCTCAAAAAATGAGCATAAATGCTGTATATAAATGACATAGAAAGGGTTTAATAAAGCTGGTATTTAAAAAACTGTGAGTGACTAACATTGTCAGATACAATTGAATATCTTTGTAACCCTTCCTTGGTTTTTAGTAGAAACTGATTGTTTCTATAATGGAAAATAAAGTGCAAAAATGAAGGGGGATAATAGGAAATGCCAGTGTGTATGGATGTGGAGTGATACAAAAAAGTATGATTAAAAATATAGTGTGCCGCTGGGCGGCGGTGGACGCCTTTAATCCCAGCACTTGGGAGGCAGAGGCAGGGGGATCTCTGTGAGTTCGAGGCCAGCCTGGTCTACAGAGCGAGATCCAGGACAGGCACCAAAACTCCACAGAGAAACCCTGTCTTGAAAAAATAAAACAAACCAACAAACTATATATATATAGTTTGCCTTCATTTGGGGACAAATGCTGAAATAAAATAGTTGTTGACTATGGGCCAGTTACAGAGTTGTTTCTCAAAGTTAGTGTCCTGGCTGGTTTTATGTCAACTTGACACAAGCTAGAGTCATGTGAAAGAAGGAGCCTCAGTTGAGGAACTGCCTCTGTAAGAACAAGCTGTAAGGCATTTTCTTAATTAGTGATCGATGAGGGAGGACCCAGCCCATTGTGGGCGGGGCCATCCTGGGCTGGAGTTCCTGGGTTCTGTAAGAAAGCGGGCTGAGCAAGCCACTGGGAGCAACCCAGTAACCAGTACCCCTCCACGGCCTCTGCATCAGCTCCTGCCTCCAGGGTCCCACCCTGTTTGAGTTCCTGTCCTGACTTCCTTCCATGATGAACAGTGATGTGGAAGTGCAAGTCAAATAAACCCTTTCCTCCCCAAGTTGCTTTGGTCATGGTGTTTCATCCCAGCAACAGAAGCCTTCACTAAGACAGTTATGCAGACACATTGCGTGTTTCCAGTTTCGACTTGTGTTTCTTACACAAGAATAAAATGCTCATACTTTTGTTCACCAAGGCCAGCGCTTGTGTGAACCATGTGCTCTTGGGGTTCTCCCTCAGACCCAAAGTTGGATGCTCTGGAGGAAAATTATCTATCCTCATATTCTTTCCGTTCAGCATACAAAAGGAGACCATCATCCTCTCTACCTGATTAGACAATTGAAATGTAGGCAGAGGTTACTGGGACGGGGGTCACGGTGTGGCCAATGTCAGAGCTGTCAAGGGAAAGTTGCTGAAGCCTGCAGGAGCTCAGGTGATATTATGTCACCCTTGTTCCCATTTCTTTTCTCTCCTATTTTTTTAAAAAGTTATGTTTTATTTATTTGAGTGTGTGTGTGTGTGTGTGTGTGTGTGTGTGTGTGTGTGTGTGTGGGCATTCACATTCTGTATACCATTCCTGTGGAGGTCAGAGGATAATTGACACAAGTCAGTTCTCTGTTTCTACCGTGTGGTCTGAGGATCAGCCTGCTTAAGGCTTGGCTCCAAACCCCCTCTGAACCACCTCATCAGTTATAGCTTTTGACAAAGCTGCCAACATTGATCTCCTTTTCCTCCGTTTCTGTTGTTTCAAGTACTGTGAAGTGAACCTGGACATTCTGTACACAAGACAAGTACTCCACCCCTGAGCTACACACAACCCACTCTCTAGTTACTCAGAAGACTGAGACATGGCCTCATCATCTCATCATGCTGCACAGGCTGAATGTGAAGCATCATCTTTTTTCTTTTTAATTTTTTTTTTAAATTTTTATTTTGAGACAGAGTCTGACTATGTAGCCCTGGCTGTCCTGGAACGTGCTATGTAGACCAGGCAGGTCTCGAACTCAGAGATCTGCCTGCCTCTGCCTCCCGAGTGCTGGGATTGAAAGCGTGTGTCAGGATGACCTGCCTGGTATCTTTTTCCATCAGCTTCCCAAGGACCTTGGATTTCAGGTTGTACCCACAGGACAGTGCGGGCTCTCTCTCATACTTGTAAATGACATTCTTTTCTCCCATGTTTTTCTTCTCTTTCTCTTTAGTTCTCTAATAACAGCCATTGAATGGACACAGAGTGTTTTATCTTAGCAGTTTGGGACTGGTCTCTCTCACATGACTGATCATATTTTCATATTCAGTTAGCCATTGTAGAATCTTCCAGGGGAACTATCTGTTAGAATATTTCCCAGTTTTATTTGCATTTTATATCTCTATTTTTGTATCTTTGAATACGAATCCTCACCATATATAAAAATTCATACTTCCTCCCGTCCCAGGATCTGCTTTTTTCTGCTGCTATTGCACTTTTATTTCTGTTATATGTATCTGTTATATAAAAAATAATATTTTCAGGGACTGGAGAGATGGCTCGGTGGTTAGGACCACTGGTTGCTCTCCCTAGAGGACCCCAGTTCAATTCCCAGCACCCACATGGCAGTTCACAACTGTCTGGAGCTCCAGTTCCATGGGATTTGACACCCTCACACAGACATACAGGCAGGCAAACACCAATGCACATGAAATAAAATAAATAAAAATAAAGATATTTTTTATGCATAAAATTTGTTTTTTCCTTACTTCTGAAGTTTTCTAAGTATACGCACTGTGCTATGATTATGTTCGCCTGCACATTGGCCTCTGGTGCTCCCTTCCCTTTATCTCTGCACTTACCTTCTTTCACTTAGTGCCCAGCGTCACATCTTCCTTTTACAAACGTTTACAGCATCAGCTCCTGAGAATGGGTGGGGGCTCAATTGGCAACCCCTCTTTCCCTGAAGGACAGTTGAAAGACCCATTCCTGGCTAAACTCCATAGCTGCAGTGTGTCTACGGTGGCAATGACAATGTCATATCTCTGAGACCCCCATCTTCCTGCTCATAAATTCTTTCTGCCACCTCTTTGCAGTATTTCCTGGGTCATTTGAACTGTATGATATGACATCTCATTGAAGTTGTCAGGGGGGAAAGGTCTGGGAGGCTCCCAGTAGGGCAGGCTATTGTTCTTGCTCTTAGTTACCAATCAGGAGTAGATGGCAAGACAGCACACACTTTGTTTCCATAACACAGAGGTCTCAAGATGGAACTGAGCTGGGAAGTCTTTCCTGTTGGCAAGTGTCAACAAGGCTGGAAGATGTAATACAGGCTGCTTGCTGAAGAGAAAACTCAGTCTCACTCAGCTATGTACCATGTAAACTGTAATACTGACTGGGTAGGCAAGACATGTCCATGTGCAGTAGTGACATGACCATTTTGGAAATAACCAACTATTTGTGATGGGAGTTGAGGCCAGCTCCATGAGACACAATACATTCCTGGTGGCATATACACGGTCAAAAGCCTATCCTTGGGAAGGAAATGGACCCAAGGTGTAGTACAGTACCATTATTTCTTTAAAAGAACAGGTAAAAAAAATTTAATTTTGATGAAGCCTAATTTGAAGTTTTCCTTTTTGGCTAGGATTTTATATCAACTACAAAATATACGGCTAAATCTGTGATACTGTAGGTTTGCCTATATTTTCTTCTATTATTTTTGTAGTTTAACTTTCATTTGTGAGGGTTTTGATTTATGCTGAAGTATTTTTTGTACATAGTCTTAGCTAAGGGCTTGGGTACCCTTCTGTCTGAGGACATTCAGTTTTCCCTGCACCATATGTGCCGGACTGACTTTCCCAGTCTGGGTGCTCTTGACCATGTAGGTGGGACTTCACTTCTGGGTTCTCTCCTCTAAATCTCTGGTCTATGCTACCTTTCTGTTGTGAGAACCATGATGCTTTCGTTACTATAGCTGTGTCAGAAGTCCTGAAATTATGAAAGATTCTTTCTTGGTTGTTCACAATGAACTTTATTCTGACTTTGTTTCAAGATCCCGTATGACTGAGATTGATTTTTTTCATTATTTTCTTTTTACACGCATAAGTGTGGGTGGGATTATTTGCATGTAAGCATGCTTGCATATGTTTTTGTGTAGGTATTTGTGCATACATGAGCTTGTGCTTGTGGTGGTCTGAGGTGTTTGTGGAGAATCTTCTTCCTTCCCTCGCCCCTCTTATTCAATGAGGCAATGTCTATTGATCCAACTCAGAGCTAGTCTATGTGGCTAATCTCAGTAGCCAGCTTGCTCTGGGGATCCTGTCTCTGCTCTGCAACCTAGAATTGCAGATGGCCTGTCATGTGTACCTTGAATTCTACATGGGTTCTGGGGATCTGAATTCTAGCTCTCTTTCTTGCATTTCAAGCCCTTTAACCACTGAGCAACCTCTGCATCTCCCAGAATGGAACTTTCTTGTTCTAGAACCTATCTTTGGGATTCTAAGGATTTTTTTTTCAGTATCAGCAGATCATTTTCTGTGTTATCATTACATTTTCTGTGCTATATGCTGACTAATATAATTTAACCTTTTAACATTTTAAATCCCTAAAAAGGTCTAGAGCTAAGAACTAGGAAACAATTTCTCATGCAATTACTGCCATAATTATTAACTACAATCATTCTGGAATAGATATGTAGATATTCCACACAGTAGCTACTGAATTGTAAACATATAGGCCCTAAGTTTGGCCATTACACTCACACATTGTACTGTATAGTTACAAAGAGGCAGAAAAATGTGCAATGATACTGATTGCATCCATTGATTGTAGTCACAATCACAGAGATATCAAGGCAATATAGAAAGGAACTATTGAGAAAGCATCAAGTATTCTCACTTCAGAACATCATGAGGAATATTAAGTACGGGTGTGAGAGATGAAGGAAACCCATCGATTTACCTGGGTTAGAGACAAGGGGGATCAACTCGTGGGATCTTATTACTATGCTGAACCTCAGAGCCCTCCACAGAGGGATCTTATTACATGAGAAAGAAAGGAACATATTGTATGCCTGTGATATTGGCTGGGTGTTGGAAGGGCGTACATGTTGAGGATACTGGAAAAATAGAAAGAGTGGGACAAGAACAGACTTCTGTTTCACACATCTCCCATCAGTGACTCCATTACCTTTCCGCACACGCTTCTTCACAGAAGAGGTTGATTTGTGCAGAGTGTTTGATCTTTTACTTACTTTCTTCCCAATGTCACTAGTTTTAGATGAGGCTGAAAATCAAGAACAATGCCATTCAGTGATACTGCAAATAAACCACTTCTGAAGCACATTAACCTCCCGGCAACTCAGGTAGAAGTTAACAAGCACAAAGGGACTCTGGTCTAATAAGCCTGGCCTCACAGCTGATATCTTATTAATGGGCATTATTAGCGTATAAGTCAGGTAACAAGGAATAGGGATGAGAGAGGCGTCACATGCTTGTATTTCCAGAATTAAGGAAGCTGAGGCAGGGGGATGGTTATCGGTTTGCCAGTCTGCTAGCATACTAGCATGACTCCAGTCTTGCTGTATTTCGCACCTTGTCTCATATACAGATGTCAGAGAGGGAACTGAAAAGATGCCAGTATGATGATACATACATGCACAAGTGACTAAAATAAGAATTTGCAAGTGCAGTTTCATCTCCCCATAAACCTTTCCCTGCTTTTAAAAAGTTGACATTTCTACAGTGAAAAATAAAGAAAAAAAAAGAATGGAGATGATAGATAAGAAGAAACGGTATAGGTATGTATTTGGAATACTGTTAAAAAGAATGTACAATAAAATACAGATTCAATAGATCTTTACTTGGGGATGAGTCCTGAAATAAAGTGTAGAGTGTGAGTCCGTTAGAGACTCAGATCTCAAAGTTATCTGGCCAGATTCTATATGTAGAAGTTTTTCTACGCCGGGTGGTGGTAGCGCATGCCTTTAATTCCAGCACTTAGGAAGCAGAGCCAGGTGGAATCTGTGAATTCGAGGCCAGTCTGGTCTACAGAGTGAGATCTAGGACAGGCATCAAAACTACACAGAGAAACTCTGTCTCCAAAAAAAAAAAAAAAAAAAAAAAAAAAAAAAAAAAAAAAAAAAGAATTTTTTTTTACAATGTATTTCTTGTATAAGAATAAACTGTTCACACTTCCATTCACCCAGGCAGGTAGGTGCTTGTTAGAACAGTGTGCCTCTGCTTTCTCTCATATCCAAAGTAGGATCCTCTGGTAGAAAACCATTTATCCTCATGTCATTTCCATTCAGCACACAAAAGGAGTCCGTTACCCTTTCTCTCTAACCAGAGAGTTAAAATTTAGATGGGGTCACTAAGACTGGGGCCACCTCTGCTGCAGATGGCAGAGCTGGCGTGAGGAGGCTGCACAATCACGCTGGAGCTCAGCTGACACCATGTGCCCTTCACACAAGTTGTCTGTGGTAGAGGAAAGCTGGCAGAATCTAGTTCTCTGTTTCTACCATGTGGGTCCTAAGGACTAATCCGTCAGGCGTGGCAACAAGCAGCTTTCCCCACTGAGCATGTCAACTCCTGCTGACCTCAGATTCTGTCTTAATTTCTTGACAACCTTGTCCATAGTTGGTCTACTTTTCTATTTTTTTCAAGTAGTAGGGACTGAACCTGAACATTTCGTTAGCAAGGTAAGAACTCCACTCCTGAGCTACACCATCTCACCACCCTGTTTCTGGCGGCTTTGAGACATGGTCTCACCATGCTGCCCTGGCTGACTGTGGACTGCCCATCCTCTTGCACCAGCCTCTCAGGGAGCTGGGATACAGGAGGCGCCCTCAGGACTGCTCTTGCTCACACACGTGTAAATGGCATTTCTCTTTTGCTTCCCCCTTCCCTTTCTATTTTCACATTGGGTTGCCTATTGCAAAGGCTGTTAAGGAGAAGCATGTCTTTGAGAGCATGTCTCAGTTTTGCTTATGTTTCCCATCTATTATTGCAACTTTGGATAGGAATCCTTATTAGATATGAGTGAAATATTTTCTCCCATTCTGATTTTGCTTTTTACTGTTGCTGATTGCCCTCTTATTTTCGTTATTCTTTAACTTATCTATTAAATGAAAAATGACACTGATGTTTATGTATAAACTCTTTCTTTAGTTTTGAAAGTTTCATAACTGTGTAGAGTATGTTATTATTATGTTCACCTCCCTTTTACCCTCTGGTGTCTTCTTTCTTCCTCTCTATATCTCACCTTCTTCCACATTATCCCTTAGCGGCTACACCAATAGAGAAAGGTCATCTCCTTTTCCTAAAACTGGTAGCAGTCATTAGCTTCTCAAAATGGATGGGGCCTCATTGGGGACTCCTCTGTCTTTGACGGACAGCTGAAAGGGCCAATCATAGCTAGAATCCATATTTGCCGTGGTTACCCACAAGGATTTGATATTAATACCCTACTGGTGAATAGACCATACACATTGGTTCTAGGACACAGAGACAACAGATGGAACAAACTGGAGAGCCACACCCTCTTGGCCAGTATTCACAGTGCTAGGAGGTGCTATGTGGGTTGCTGGGGAGGAAACTTACGAAAGGCCCCACCCATATGTGTGACATGTAAGCCAAAATATTAACTGGGTTAGCTTAGACATGTCCATTGATACAATAGTGGCATGACAGCTTGGGACGTAATCAATGACTTATGACTGCATTTGAGGCCAGCTCCATATGAGGGAATATACTTCTGGTAGTATACACATGGTCAAAAGCTTGCTCCTGCAGAGGACATGAGCCCAAGGGAACAACATGCTACCACTGTTTTTTTTTTTTTCAATAAACATGTAAAAAACTTAAATTGAGATTTTGTGTATTTTTTTTGACTGTGCATTTTGTGCCAATCCCAAATACAAAGTCAAGTCCAGTAGCCTGTACATCCCCCAGCATTTCTGTCTAATATTTTTGCACTTTAGCTTTTATTTCATCAACAAAAAAGGGTCTTTGATTTATGGTGAAGTATTTTTGTATGTGAGAGTGTAGACATTCTTCTGTTTGGGGATATTCAGTTTTCTCTGCACCATATGAGCTAGACTGCCTTTTCCATCTGAGTGGTCTGGGTACCCTTGACCATGTAGGTGGGAGTGTCATTCTGGATTCTCTCTGCTACTTACTGGTCTATGTCATCTGACTTTTGTCAGAACCATAATGCTTTCACTACTGTAGTTTGGTACTAGGTTCTGAAATGATGAATTGCAACCTTTCCTAGTTTGTTGCCAATATTTTTTCTTGATTTTATTTTTGAGACTATACTTCAATTACAACCTAATTTTAAAAAAATTATCCAGTTTTTTAAATTCCCTCCAAACTGTCCCATATACCACACCCTGCTCTCCCTCAAATTCAAGGCTTTCTTTTTCACTGTTATTGCATGCATACATGTATATGCACATACATATATACTTCCAAATATGACCTGTCCAGTCTGGTAATGCCATCTATATGTATGTTTTTAGGACTGACTGTTGGGCAACTGGACAATGATTTGGTGTACTCTTTTGGCTTTGACATTCTTCCAAGATTCGACATGATTTTGAAATGGACTTTTTGTTCTCTTTTTGTGTGTGTATGCGTGTGTAGTGGTTATGTATATATGCATGGGTTTTCATGCAGGTATTTGTGCACACTTGTGCCTGAGGTGTTCGCAGAGACTCTTCTTTCTTTGTTCCTTCAACTTGTTCATTGAGGCTATTGTGTCTATTGATCAAACTCAGAGCCAGTCTCTGCCCTGCAATGTGGGATTACAGTTGGCCATGAGTATGCTGAATTTACAAGGGTTTTGGGGTTTAAATTCTGTTACTCTTTCTTGCATTGTAAACGGTTTAACTACAGAGCCATCTCTGCGGCCCTCAACATAGAATTCTCTAGCTCTGCACCATAACTAGGATTCTAGGGATTTTCTCTGAATCTGTAGGTCACTTTCTACCCTACTGTTAACTGACCAATATAATTTAATCTTGCTGATATTTTGTATCCCTAAAATGCCTAGTGCTAAGAATCAGGAAACAGTTTTCTCATGCAATTATTGCCACAAATATTAACTACAACCATTCTAGAATGGATATATATTCTGTACAGAGTCTATTGAACCCAGGTCCTGAATCCAACTGTTCCACTCACACTCTACACTCACACATTCTACTGTATAGTCACAAAGTGGCAGAAGAAAAATGTGTAACAATGTAGAATGCAACGTTGACTGTAGAAATGTAAAGATGATTAAAAAAGGAATTATTAAAGAACTATCAGATATTCTCACTTCATAATGTCTTTCTTGCTGAATATTAAGGATGTGAGAAGTGAAAGAAACGTATCAATTTACCTGGGTTAGCGATAAGGGGGACTCCATACATATGATCCTGTTACTGTGCAGAACCACAGAGCTCTCCATGTACGTGTTTATTTGTAGGAGAAATACTGGAACACATTCTGTGCTCACAATATTCACTGTATGTTTGAAGGGCCCAGAGGTTGAAAATACTGGTATATGGAACCAGTGGGAAAAGAACAGAATTCTGTTTCACATTTCTGTATGACAGTGGATTTTTTACCTTTAAAATATTGTATTAAAGCTGAGGTTGACATGTGCAGAATATCAACAGCACTCTTGTCTAAGTCACTGGGTTTAGTTGGCTCTGAAAAGTGAGAACAACATCATTCAGTGGTTCTAAAAATACATCAGCTATGAAGCACACCTCCCTTTCAGCATTCAGGCACACAGTAAATAAACATGAGAAGACTGTCCAATCAGCCTTGCCTCTTATCTGACATTTTACTGAAGTTCATCATCCAAGTACTTGTCAGAAAAGAAGAAGAACAGAGCTGGGGGAGGTATTGTAATGCAGTGTTAGGGAGGCCAAGGCATGGAGATTGTTGCTGGTCTGCGACACACTAAGTGTGACTCTAGTCCTGCTATGTGAAGCATCTTTATCTCAAACAACAGATGGAAATGTCATACACAAATGTTATAGAAAGAAAGAACTTGAATGATACAATATGACAATATATGAATCTTTGAGTGACTAAAGTACAAATTTTCAGATCTAGTTTAATCTCTCGATACATCCTTTTTTGTTGTTGCTGTTAACAAATGGTAGTTGCCATAAAGTGCAAGAAGGAAGGGAGCTAAGAAATGCCATAGTGGATGTGTTTGGACTGTGGTTAAATGGAAAGTATAATAAATCAATGCCTGAGGCAGGTGGGAGAGCTGGCCCTGCCCCCCACCAGCTGCAACACTCAGGAGAGCGGGCCCTGCACCTTGTCTGGGTAGTACAACAGAGCCAACCCTGTTGGCAGAGGTGTAAGTGAACCAGCCCTAAAGTTGTGAGCCCTGGAGAGCTGTCCCCACTATACTTCTATCATGTGGTGATGTGGGTGGGGGAGAGATGGCCCTCCCCCTTATCTGCTGCAGTACTCAGGAAAGCAGGCCCTGCTCCTTTCCTAGCCAGCACAGTAGAGTTGACCCTGTTGGCAGAATTGTGGGTGAGATAGCCCTGAAGGTGTGAGAGTGGGATAGCTGGCCACATCCCCCTCATCTCCCACATGGTGTTGAGGGGGAGGAGAGATGCCCTCTCTTCTTGATCCTGCCACCTGTGGTGGGCCAAGAGTTGACTCGCCCCTTACCAGCAGCACTCAGGAAAGTGGACCCTGCCACTTGCCTGGGCAGCACAGTAGAGCTGACCCAGTTGGTGGAGGTGTGGGTGAGCCAGCCCTGATGTTGTGAGCATGAGAGAGCTGTTCCTGGGTTAAAGATAAGGGGGAACCCACACATAGGATTCTGTTACTGTGCAGAACCACAGAGCTCTCCATGCACGTGTCTCGTTGTAGGAGAGATACTGGAATACATTCTGTGCTCACAATATTTGCTGTATGTTTGAAGGGCCCAGAGGTTGAAAATACTGGTATATAGAACCAGTGGGAAAGAACAGAATTCTGTTTCACATGTTTGTATGACAGTGGATCCTTTACCACCTGGGTGACTCTTACACTACCAAGTTTGGCTGCCAGCATGAGGTACAACTTGGGTGCCTCTGGAACGTGTGTGCTCTCAGGAAACACTTCCCAGAAGCTTTCACCTCAACTATGCGTCTCTCCCCTGCCCATATAACAAATGAATAATGGGGACAGCAAATTCCAAAGTTCTTCGACAATCCTCTCTCAAACACGGTCAGATCTGTCACAGGAATACCCCACTACACTGGTACCAATTTGTCTTAGTGAGGGTTTTATTGCTGTGACAAAACACTATGACCAAAAGCAAGTTGGGGAGAAAAGGGTTTATTCTGCTTACATTTCTGTATCACTGTTCATCATTGAAGGAAGTCAGGAAAGGGACTCAAACAAGGCAGGATCCTGGAGGCAGGAGCTGATGCAGAGGCCATAAAGGAGTGCTGCTTACTGGCTTACTCTCCATGGCTTGCTCAGCCTGCTCTGTCATGGAACTCAGAACTACCAGCTTAGGAATGGCACCATCGACAATGGGCTGGGCCATCCCCCATTGATCACTAATTGAGAAAATGCCTTACAGCTGGATCTTATAGAGGCATTTTCTCAATTGTAGTTCTCTCCTTTCAGATAACTCTAGCTTGTGTCAAGTTGACATAAAACTAGCCAGGGTTGGCCATTGCCAAATTTGTTAAGGAGAAAAACATCTATGAGAGTACTTCTCAGTTTTGCTTACATTTTAATCTATTATTTCATCTTCGGATAGTGATCCTTATCAGATATGGGTGAAATATTTTCTTTTCACTTTCTTATTGACTTCTTATTTACATTATTCATTATCTACTAAATGAGAAATGATATTGACATTTATATTGGTCGGGGTTCTCTAGAGGAATGGAACTTATAGAATGAATCTTTCTCTCTCTCTAGATATACATCTATCTATCTATCTATCATCTATCTATCTATCTATCTATCTATCTATCTATCTATCTATCTATCTATCTATCTATCTACGGGATTTATTAGAATGATTTATAGGCTGTGGTCCAGCTAGCCCTATCAACAGAAGGTCCAAGAATCCAGTTGTTTTTCAGTCCATGAGGTTGGTTATCTCATCTAGTCTTCAATATATGCTGGAATCTCAAAGAAGTAGCTCTAATGCCTGCAAAAGAGCAGACTTGCTGGTGAAAGCAAGGACAAGCACGCAAAGAGAGAGCAAGCTTCCTTCTTCCATTTTTTTTTAAGAGGCTGCCATCAGATGTGGCCCAGATTAAAGGTGCATCATGCCACCGCAAAGATCTGCATTAGAAGTGGGTCTTCCCACTTCAAATGATTTAATTAAGAAAAATAATCCCTCACAGATGTGCTCAATCATTTGGGCTTTAGTTAATTCCAGATATAGTCAAGTTGACAACCAAGAATGGCCATCACAACATTTATGTAGAAAATGTAATTTTTAGCTTTAGTTTTAAAAGTTTCATGTATATATATGTATATATATGAATGAATACCATGTTATGATTATATCCACCTACCTATTGCCCTCTGTTGTCCCACTTCCTGTCCTTGTATACCTCATCTTTCCCCAATCCATCCCTTAGTGGCTACAACACGAGAGAAAATACATACCTTCCTTCTGTAAACCTTAATAGTCATTAGATCCCCAGAAGGGATGGGGCCCCATTGGGAACACATTTACTCTTTAAGGACAGCAGAAAGGCCCAGTCCTGGCTGCTATCCATAGCTGCTGCATGTTCATGGCTGCACCAGCAGGTCATATCTTCCTGATCCCCATCTTCCCTCTCATAAATTCTTTCTGTCATCTCTTTTCAGTGTTTCTTGGACCATTTGGTTAGGATGATACAGAGAGCCCATTTAGGTAGTTTGCCAGAGAGGTCTAGTCATTAGAAGTAGGCAACCATGTGCATCCTGAATTTTACACGTGTGACCCGGATGCTACTCCTCTTCCTTGTATAGCATCCCTTTAACTGCTGAGGCATCTCTGTAGTCCCTAAAATGGACTTTCCTAGTGCTCCAACATATCTTTGGGATTCTAGGGATTTCCCCAGAGTCACTCTATGTCATTTTCTGTGCTAACTTATTCGTATAATTCCATCTTATTAATGTTTTTAATCCATAAAATGTCTAGTGCTAAGAACCAGGAAACAGTTTTCTCAATCAATTACTGCCATAACTTAACTATAAGCATTCTAGGAGGAATATATAAATACCCCACTTACAGAATGCATTGAATTAAAAGCTTATGTGTCCTCAGTCAATAATTCCACCACTCACACGCTCTACTTAACAGATGTAAAGTTAACACGATAAACGTGTGCAATGGTTTTGGTCACACTGTTGATTGTAGTCACAAGGTCATAAATGTAAAGGAGATTAAGAAAGAAACTGTTAAGTGTGGTACATTCATACTTTGGAACATCTCGCAGAATGTTTAAGGTGTGAGAGATGAAGAAACCTATCAATTTATCTGGGCCAAATGTAATGAGTTTGTAGACACAGGATTCTATTACTGTGCAGAACTCCAAAGCCTTCTACATGGGTGTCTATTTACACACAAAGCACAGGAACAAATAGTGTACTCACAGTATTGGCTGTGTGTTGAAAGAGTCCAGAGGTTGAAGATGGTGGTCAATAGAAAACCAGGAAAAGTACAGAGGTTTATTTATTTCGTACATCTTTATGGCAGTGACTCTTTTACCTTTTAGGGCACTCAGTGTAGCAGCCAAATTTGACATCTGCAGATTATCTGCAGCTCCATCGTCTTTCTCGTCTAAATTTGTAAGTTTAAATGTCTCTGAAAAATGAAAACAATTACACGCAGTGGTACTTAAATGCTGTAACTTCTGAAGTGGAGCAGTTCAATAAGCACTAATAAATTTTGTCCTATATTGCCTTGCCTGGCAGCTGGGAATACATAAAAGTGCGTTGTAAGGCTATGCATCGAGTAAAAGAAAAACCGAAGCTGGGAGAGGTTTCGAACACCTGCAGTCTGAGCACTTGGGAGGCTGAGGCAGGTAAATGGGTATCTTCCTGCCAGTCTGCCTGTACTTAGAGAGTGACTGGCATTGTTGTATGTAGCACTCCTGTATCAAATAACAGTTGGAATGCTACATACAAATGTCATAGAGAGAATGCTGGAAAATAGTAGAACAATAATGAAAATCAGGAATGACAAATAAAAAATTCAGAATATTTTATTCTGTGTATAAATCTTTCTTTATTTCTCTTTTAAAGTAGAAAGTAACATTCTGGGAATTTGGAGTGGGGACTATAGGTGGATATGAACAAGATAATTTGTATACTTGTGCTAGTTTGAATAGGTATGGCCCTCAGAGACTCATGTGTTTGGATGCTTGGCATATAGAGAGTGGCACTATTTGGAGGTGTGGCCTTGTTGGAGTAGGTGTGGCCTTGTTATAGGAAGTGTGTCACTGTGGTGGGGGGTGGGGTTTAAGGTCTTATATGCTCAAGCTACACCCAGTGTGGCACTCAGTCTCCTTCTGCTGCCTGCAGATCCAGATGTAGAGCTCTCAGCTCTGTCTACAGCACCATGTCTGCCTGTATACCACCATGCTTCCCACCATGACGGACTAAACCTCGGAAACTATAAGCCAGCCCCAGTTAAATGTTTTCCTTTATAAAAGTTTCTGTGGTCATAGTGTCTCTTCACATTCATAGAAACCATAACTAAGACATCTGTATGTGAAATTTCAAAGAAAAATAATTTCATAGTCTAGGCTGGAGATATGGCTCAGTAGTTAAGAGCACTTGTGACTTGTACAGAGGACCTGAGCTTGATTTCTAGCACCCACATGGTGGTTCAATACCATCCATAACCCTAGTTTCAGGGGATCAAACAGGCAGGCAATTGGTGCACATACATGCATGTAGGCAAAATATTCATATGCATAAACTAGCTAAATAAACATTAAACAAAAGCTTACCTTTCCATTATCCTTTCTCTCTAGTAAAACTGTAGATCAGGTCACTTAGACTAAGAGGAAACCTGTGACGCACACGGCAGGGCAGTCAAGGGAAGCCTGTCAAGTCAGCTGGAGCTCAGGGGACTGGGTGTGCCTCTGCTTCTGATTTCTTAGAGTCCTTGGAGACATTCTGTTGCAGTTGTTTGTTTTCTTTGTTCTTTCTTTTCCTTCCCCCTTCCTATCCATTCCCCTTGACTTTTTGTGGTATTGGGGACTGGACACAGGTCTCTCCATATGCTGTTTGAGTTCTCTACACCTGAACTACAGCCACCCTCCGCATTCTACTTCCTTATACTGAGACAGAGGCTTGCGTGCAGGCTAGCTTTGAACTCTCTCTATTGCCACAGCTGTCCTTGAACTTGTGGTTTTTCCTGCATGAGTTTCCAGGTAGCTAGCATGACCGGTATGTAATATCCGGTCCAGCCATCTTTTTCTGCCACTTCTAACCCTTCTGTGTCCTTCCTTGGTAACGCCATCCAATGGGTGTGAAGTGTATTTCTTATTGTAGTTTTGGGTTGAATTTTCCTAATGAACAGTGATGTCTCCATCATCTTTCTATGTTCCTGTTGATATTTGTAATACCTTCTCAGGAAGAGTCTCTGTAAGAGTACTTGCTACTGTTTTTATGAGTTTTCTTGTGGTTGGTCTTCAGACCTCCATTAATATACCTTTGTAAAATAATTCTTTATAGGACTAACACATGGAAATATGCTCCCTTTCTGTGGATAGCCATTTTACTCCATTGACATGGTCCTATTTTATTTACTCTTTTAAACTATTATACACTACTTGTACAAAATCATATCTTCCTTGGTGTGCCCAAATTTTTAATTCTGATGAACTTAATTTGCCTATATTTACCTGTATTTTTGATGTTAATAAAAAGCATATTGTCAAAATGAGCATCACGTAGGTTTTGGCCTATGTTTTTTTTCTATGCTTTTGCATTTTATCTCTTATTTGTATGTTCTATCTTCATATTGACTTACGTTTTGAAAACAGTTTACTATGCAGACTCCTTTCATGCTTCTGCTTGGGGATATCCAATTTCTCCTGTACCTTGTGAGGTAGACTACCCCTTCTCTACTATGTGTTCTTTGTATCATCAAACATGCAGGTTAGAGTTCATTTCTTGGACATTTCATACATGGTCTCTGTGCCACCTGCATGCATGTCAGAACCATAGTGCTGTCATTGCTGTAGGTTGTTAGTAAGTTTTGAAGTTATGCAATACTCATTTTGTTCCTATTCATGATTATCTAGACTATTCTGGTCTCTGAAGATTCCACATGAATGTTCTAATGGACTTTCTATCTCTGCAAAATACCTTTGGAATTATAGGAATTTTACAGAATTTTTGACTCCTTTCTGTAGCATATATATTTAACAATATAAATTAACATTTGCATTTTCATTTCATAAAAGTCTGTTTCTAGATAAGATCCTTAGAATGAGGACTTTCATTTATTTTCTGGCAGAACTATATTAACTATAATTATAAAATAAATTACTTGTCAATATGAATTAAAAGTAAAAACATCTATATCTTTCCCCCACAAATCATGCACATACTCTACTTTATAGAAATGTAAGTGGAAATGAGACAATGGCAGATGAAATTTATTGAAGCACTGATTATTGACCCTTGAAATAAACACTGAAGAGTTATACACACAGAAATAAACACATGGCATTGTAAGAAGCAATTGTTGAATAAGTTAACACACATTCTCCTTTTAGAGGATATATTTCTATTTTGAAGGTGCGAGGGATGAAGGAAGTCTATTTATTTACCTGTGTCAAGGCAAGTAGGATGCCCAGTATACCATACTGCACAGAGCCACAACCTTTCATATACACACATATCTACTCATGGGAATCATGGGGCATACTGTGCCCATGAGATTGGCTATCTTGTTGAGGGGTCCACAGATTTGGATACTGGCAGAAAGAAACTGGGGATGGAACAGAGTTCTCTTTTACACAAATGAAGAAACATCAACCAACAAACTAATCCAAGATACAAAAGTATCATACAGAAGTCAAAAATCCCCACAAAAGAATGAGATACATCTCCTCAAAAAATTACTGATCTCACATGCCAAATTAAAGCAAAGCAATTTAGAACTTTCAAAGAAAGAATCCAAGAGAACACTTACAAATATGCTCAACAAGTCAAAGACAACATGAATGTTCTCCAAGAAAACAAAAACAGCTGAATGAAGTAAGGAAGTCATTCAATGTAGGAAAACATACTTCTATAAAGACATAGAACTGTAGTACCGGAGAGATGGCTCAGTGGTTAGGAGCACTGGATGGCTCACACCTGCCTGTAACTCCAGTCCCAGGGGATCTGATGCCCTCTTCTGGCCTCCACAGACACCAGGCATGCATGGGGCAAACAGATATACCTTCAGGCAAAATATTCATAAACAAAAACCAAAAGTAAATAAAAATATTTTTAAAAGATAAGGAATTGCTGAAGAAAGCCAAACTCAAATGATGCTGGCATAAAACATTCAATAAACCAGACAAAAAGCTGAGTAGAAGGCCTAACTAATAGTGGATATGTGGACAACACACTGCAGTGGCGTGAAGGTCATGTAGAAGTATAGGATCATTCAGTGAAGGTCAACAGAAAATTGAAAATTTTGAGAGCTTTGGGATACCATGAAAATAACTATCTGAAAACTATGGGCATAGAAAAAAGAGAAACATTTATGTCAGAGGCATAGAAAACACTTTCGATAAAATCCTGTAAGAAAACTCCCTAAATCTTGAGAGAGGTACAAGAGGCACCCAGACTGTCAAACAGGACCAGAACAGAAACTCTTCTTGACATATTATCATTAAAATCCTAAAACACAGACTGAAGAGAGGGTATTCAAAACTACAAGGGAAGAGACAAGTCGCATATGAAAGCAGGCCAATCATAGTAACATATTTAATAGCAACTGTCGAAAGGAGAAAAACTTGCAAAGATCCATTCCAAGTTCTGAAAGACCACAATTACCAAACCTGACTATTATATATAGCAAAATTATCTCTTAATTGAATGAGAAAAAAAGCTTTCCAAGGCTAAAACAGATAACAGGAATTTATGGCCACTAGCCAGCTCTACAGAAGACACTGGAAAAAAATAATTTGAGTTAAGAAAAAGATAAATGAACTCAAGTGACCATGGCATATGGTGAGATAAAAGATATCAGGACAGTAAATAAAAACATAAAGATCTAAAGGGTTGGACAGATGACTCAGGGTTTCTGAGCATTTACTGTTCTTCCAGAGGACTCAAGTTCAGTTCTCAGCACTTATGTCAGAAAGCTCATAACCATCTGTGCTGTAGGATGTTCTGTATGTCAAATGTGTTGCTCTGATTGGTTAATAAATAAAACACTGATTGGCCAGTAGCAAGGCAGGAGGAAGTACAGGTGGGACAAGGAGAGAATTCTGGGAAGTGGAAGGCTGAGTCAGAGAGACTGCCAGCTGCCGCCATGACAAGCAGCATGTGAAGATGCCGGTAAGCCACGAGCCACGTGGCAAGGTATAGATTTATAGAAATGGATTAATTTAAGATATAAGAACAGTTAGCAAGAAGCCTGGTATGGCCATACAGTTTGTAAGCAATATAAGTCTCTGTGTTTACTTGGTTGGGTCTGAGCGGCTGTGGGACTGGTGGGTGATAGATTTGTCCTGACTGTGGGCCAGGCAGGAAAACTCTAGCTACACATCTGTAACTACATTCCCAGGGCATCTTAACCCCCACTGACATACAAACAATAAAACCAAATATTAAAAAAATAAGAAAACACCATAAACCAAGAAAATATGATAAATAATATGCTTATTTCAATAATCATTCAGAATATTAATGGTCTAAATGACCAAATAAAAAGACATAGATGAGCAGTGTGGATTAGAGCTCAGGCTACACCTTTTTGCTTCCTCCTAGAAACAGACCTCACAATCAAATATAGACATCATCTCAGATTAAAGGACAGAGAATGTTATTCTAAGAGTATGGACTTAGGAAACAAGCTGGCATAGCTATTCTAATATCAGAAAACATAGATTTCAAACCCAAAGTACTCAGAAGGACTAGAGAAGCCACTTCATACCCATTAAGGGAACAACCCACCAAGAGGATTTTGCAATTCTGAACACAAATACAACAAGCACAAGCGTAGCTTCATAAAACAAGTACACTCTATGTAAAGTCACAGTAATAGTGAGTCACTTCAACATCAACTCACACCACTAGGCATGTCATCTGGACAAAACCCTGAGAAACAGTGGAGACGAGACATCATAAATTAAATGGACCTAACAGACAACTAGAGGCTATTTTGCCAAAACTCTAAAGAATACACATTGTTGTAAAGAATACACATTGTTGTAATCAGACCATAAAGTTTTTCCCAGAATTATCAACCCATTAGAAAACAAAGTAAGTCTCGACAAATTTAGAAAAAGTTGAGATACCATGCTGTATTCTATCTGACCATGATAGAATAAAGTCAGGCATGAACAGCAAGAGAAACTACAGACACTCACAGAGATTAAACAACACACTACTAAATGAAGAGTCCAGTATTGGCTTTGACACTGGAAAATAGTTTTTGATACTTTTGTTGCTACAACTATTAATTACAGGCACTCTGCAAAATATTTGTTACCACTTAAAAAAATTAAAGGCATACATGTTCTTAATCCAGCCATCCCACTCATGTGCTCTACTGCATAAAGTAGGAGAATAAAGTGTGTTATGACATTAATAGTACTGTTGGTTGTAGTTGCAACAACAGAAATGTAGGGCGATGTAAAGAGAAATTATACATTAAGTGTGGTGGTTTTCCATTTTGCAAAAACATGCAGCATACCAAAGGTGCAATTCACCTTGGTTACAGGTAAGGTGGGTCGGTGCACAGGATCCTATTATTTTACAGAAACAGGAAGCCCTCCACACTGATGTCTCTTTACAGGAAAAGCATAGAACACAAGCTGGGCTTACAAAATTGGCTGTCTGAAGAGACTCACGGGTTTGAGAATTTTGGTAAATAGAAAAGATGGGAAAGGAAAATATATATATATATATATATATATATATATATATATATATATATATATATATATATATATATTTGGTTTTTTGAGACAAGGTTTCTCTGTGTAGTTTTGGTGCCTGTCCTGGATCTCGCTCTGTTGCCCAGGCTTGCTTCGAACTCACAGAGATCCACCTGCCTCTGCCTCCCGAGTGCTGGGATTAAAGGTGTGCGCCACCAATGCCGGGCAGGAAAGGTATATTTTAATTCACACATCTGTATTATAGCATCTCCTTTACCTTTAGTCTCAGATTTCCTTGGAGCAGACATGCTCATAATACTTGAATGTTGAGCAACATCACCATAGAAATAAGAAGATCTCGACAGCTCTGAAAAAATGAGAACGACATCATTCAGCGACGATGGACATGAACTATTCCTGAGCACAGCTTCCTCCAGCTATTGACACAGAGCAGTTGACAGGCACAAGTGGACTGTCTGATTTACCCTTGCCTTGCAGGTGGTATTCTATAAACGTGCATTGTAAGAGTGCAAGTCAGGGACTAATGGAGCAGCGGGAGGTCCTGCAGGCCTGTAGTCACCCTCTGCCTCTGCTGCCCACTTCTTCACATTTTGGTTTTCTTCTTTCTCTTTCTTCCTCTTCCTTTCCTTTCCTCTTCTTTATTTTATTTTTTCATTTTTGTGGTATTGGGGACTGAACACAATTCCCTGCACACGCTGGCTGAGAGCTCCACAACTGGGTACCTCCAGCTCCAGCACTCTACACACTTTTTATACTGAGATGGGGGTCTCATGGCCAGACTAGACTTGAACTCTGTGTGTTGACAAAGCTGACCTGAACTTGTGAGTTTCCTCATGAGTCTCCCAGGGAGCTACAGTGCCAGGTATGGAACTCCAGGCCCAGCCAGTTATTCTTCTGCGTTCCTCTTGGCCTCACTTCCTGGAAATATTACGCCCTGTGTGTGAAGAGCTTTTCTCATTGTGGTTTGGGGTTGAACTTCCCTAAAGAGATATTTCTATGCTCCTGTTGGTCTATAAAACCTTCTCAGGAAGAGTATCTCTTAGAGTATTTTTTTTTATGAGTTTTGATGTGGTTGAGTTTCAGATCACAGTTAATATATCTTTGGAAGGTAAGTCTTTACAGAACCCAGAGAGAGAAGTATGTTCTTTTCTTTGGATAGCCGTTTTTACTTTATTGATATTATCCCATTTTGTTACCTTTAGAAAACTACTAAATATAAATTACATCTTCCTTGACCTGACCAAATTTTAAAATCTGATGAATCTAAATTTGCCAATATTGACTGTATTTTTGATATTACCCATTTTATATTGTCAAAATGAGCATTGTATATGTTTGTCCTAATATTTTTGCGGGTAACTCTTACTTGTAAGGTCTGTCTTCATGTTGACTTA
>NC_081420.1:78053199-78155699 GCF_949786415.1 Peromyscus eremicus | reverse complement strand
AAAAATGCATTTCTCCTGGACGACGCCAAGGTCTCCTGGCTCTCTGTCAAAGCAGCTCTTCCTCTGGATGCTCGCTGTACCCTGGAGACTCCTGTTAGCAGTGTTGGCTATCACAGATGTGAGTCGGAAAGCAGCTGCTGGAAGGAGCAGACAGCAGAACTCAAGGGCTTGCTGCCCCAACGCTAGCTGCATGGTTTTATTTTTTTTTAATATATATTTTTTAGAAATAAAGCTGAACATTAGAGAATGCAATGTGCTAACTTTTCAGGGCTTGGCAGGGCTGGCTTGACATTGGCTTCTGTTTCTAGAAAAGAATAAGCGAGATCAGCAGCCCCTTGGGCACCTCCCCCAAAGCCTGCCTGGTTCTTGACAGCATAGTGGAAAGAAGAAAAGGGAAAAGAAAGTTACTTAAATGCAAGGGTTTCCAGTGACTCGCAGCTTTGGGAGCTGAGGGCTGCTGCAGGAGAGAGGGAAAAGGAAGTGTGGGGACAGCCCACACTGCCCACAGTGTGTCAGATTGTGTAAATTCCCAGCCCCTTCTTGGAGCCCCTTGCCAGACAAACAAGAATGAGAACTACCCCTGAAGCCTGGACACTGTGAGTTCGGGCGTCTGTGGAATAGCTTCACAGACAGTGACGCTCCAGCATTTCAGTGAGCTGTGCTTGGATTACAGGCCTGCCTGCAAGCCAAGATCGCAGCTAACAGCTGGAGTGGAAGCCCTCCCTGCCTCCCACCTCCCTCCCTTCTCCCACTGGAGACCTCCTGCACGGGGAGTTTAAAATTACTGAATGTCTTCTGGGTAAAGAACTTTTACTTTTCCAGACTGAACTGCCAAAGACCTACGGAAATTAAAGAAAGAGAAGAGAAGGCGCGTCTCTGGGTCTGGGAAAGAGCTAGCAATTCTTTCATTTGGTGACTGTGTGGTTATTAAGCCAGGGTGTCAAGTTTTCCGAAGCATTATTTATTTACCTTGGCACTCAGAGCCAGAACACTGAGCAGATGACTGAAAATCTGGTGTGAGGATAGGGGTAACGGGAGGAAGCAAATCACCCCGAGAGAACTGGGTTCCCAGACTCTCCCCAGAGGAGGCAAACAGGGATGTTACCTCATTGCAAAGCAGTCATTAAAACATAATCGGGTGCTCCGCAGATGACAAGCTCATGGTCAGCGGCATCTAAGTTCACTTACAGTGAAAGTTAAAATCAAAACAAACAGCACATTCCAAGCAGAACCAGATTAGAGTACAATCTTGGAAAAGGGTGTTGGGAAAATTTTGAGTATTTTAGTTCAAAGTAAGACAGAAAGGGGGAGATGGAGAGAGGAAGGGAGAGAGAAAAGGGAGGGAAAGAAAATGGGGAGAGAGAACGGAGGACTAGGTGGATGGAGAGAAGGGAAGGAGAAATGGAAGAAAAAAGGGAAGAAAGGCAAGAAAATAGGGACAGAAGGAGGGAGGAACAGAGGGAGGGAGGGACAAAGGGAGGGAGGAAAGGGAAGGAGGGAGGAGGAAGAGCAACTGGAGGGAGGAAGGAGATAGAGAAGGAGGGAGGGAGGACTAGAGGAAGAGAGGAAGGGAGGGAAGGAAGGAGAGGGGCTCTTTGTTTCAGAGAACACACAGTATCGGGGAAGCCGTGAGGCCCTTGCGTCACACATAGAAAGTTTTCGTGGAAACATGGCAAGGCTTAGCTGCTCAGAAGTGTTTACTGGTGCTATGCCCAAACCTCTTTTCTGAAATATTCGTAGCCCCCTGGGAACCTCGGCTGCATAGAGTGGCACCAGCATATACCCCACATCAACCAATGATGTGAGTTGCTCCTTCACCATCCTGCGGCAATACCCAATTCCTATAAACTATGTTCCAAAAATGCAATGGGAGGCAGAGGGCCCAATTGACCTTGGGTATATGTGCAGTGTGGTAAACTGTGTCCTGTAGGTGAACTTACAGATAAAGTTATCTATCTACCACTTTATGCTGGCAGGAAGGACATACTCAGTGAACAAAGGCACACATCGCCCAAACCTGTCAATCAACACAGAAAGACCACCTATACTCCACCCCTAGAAACCAGCTCCTCTTCCTCCCAGACCCCATTAAAGAAGGCCCCAAGCAGTAACCATGGCCCTCAAGCAAGCTGCCTCAGTGGGCCACTGCTGTCTTGCATTGATTCTGCTCTGCACTGTTCTTTGCCAATCGATAGGCAGTTCTTGGAAAAAGACACCAAGAACCTGGAAACATCTGTTCTAAATGGTGACCTCGAGTCACATGTGGACAAAGGTAGAATGTTCTTGAGCCAGGATTTTGTGGCCCTTCTTCCTACAGAGTCCCCACATCCAACCTGCCCATGCCGAGTCTTTGTTTGGAAACAGCATCACTCTAAGCTCCACAGCCTTCCAATCCTTCCAAAATGCTCATCCATAGAATAACATTCAGAAAAGTTTGAGTGGATAGTTATTAAGTAAATACTATAGAGAGAGTTGTTTTTTGTTTGTTTTTTTTTTTACCTAATTATGGGATGGAACAGAAGACAAAGGAGTTATACCACCAGCCAATGGGATTAGCTAATTTGACTACATATTCTATACTTAATTTTCCACATTTCTGTATTTCCCAGCTAACTGATTATTGCTTTGATCATTAATTTAAGAACTGAGTGCATGACTACCACATGCCTACAATGTACCAGAGGAATGACGGACTCTGTCCTGTAGCCAACTGGGGAAAGAGAGATTTGTACCATACAGTTGTACGGGACACTACACTGTGGGGCACATGGCTTCCCCAGCAGGGAGATTTTTCCAAAGAAAGAGATCCTTGTGTTTTGTCTGAAAGGCAGAGTCCAGAGGGACAGAGGCCACCCAGAACACTGTGGTGTCTCAGTTGTGGTGTCTTAGCTTAACTTAGGTTACGATTGATGTGATAAAACATCCTGACCAAAAGCAACTTCAGAAGGAAAGAGTTTATTTCTTCTTACAACTCTCAGGTCACAAACCATCAATGAAGGAAGTCAGGGCAGGATCTCAAGGCAGGAACCTGGAGGCAGGGATTGAAGCAGAGGCCACGGAGGGATTCTGTTTACTAACTTGCTACTCATAGCTTGCTCAGCCTGCTTTCTTACCGTCCAGAACAACCTGCCGGGGGTTGGCACTTACCACAGTGTTCTGGAGCCTGTCACGTCAACAAGAAAATCCATTACAGACCAATCATAAAGAGGCATTTTTCTCAATTGAGAGTCCCTCTTCCCAAATGATGCTTACTTGTGTCAAGCTGACAAAACACTAGCCAGGACACGCAGATACAGCTTCTTGTTGCACACACTGCAGCATGTAGACTAGGGTCCAGTCATGATCAGACTAACCCAGCAGAGAAGGCTATTCTTCCGAGTGCACAGTGCTCGCTGCATGTCAGTTACCTGGTGGGTTGCTCCAGTGCAGATTCCAGTTCAGTAGTTCCAGGTGGGGCCTGGGATCCTGCTTAGCTAATGGTCACTCAGGAGAAGTTTCCGCCTTGAGTGAGTCCTAGTTAGTATGTGCTGCTGTTATCTTGGTTCCAGTCACCTGGGAAGACAGAACCTCAGCTGAAAGATTTGCTTCAATCTAATTGGCCTGTGGCCATATCTATGAGAGAGGGTCTTGACCGATGATTGATATGGGAAGACCTAGTTCACTGTGGGAGGTACCATCCCTAGATGGGCCTGGGCTATGTAAGGAATGTAGCTCAGCGTAAGCCAGACAGTAGGCCAGTAATCAGCATTCCCTGGCAGTGTCTTCTTCAAGCTCCTGCCTTGAGTTCCTGCCCCAGTGTCTTTGAATGGTGGTCTGTGACCTGGGCATGGAAGCCAAACCCTTTCCTCAGAGTTCATTTTGTTCAGAGTGTGTTTATCACAGCAACAACAAAGGAAACTTTAACAGAGGATAACCCTTTGAGTTGGGGGCAGGAGGAGCAGACAATCCACAAGCATCTTGTTCAAATAGCTGGGAACCCCAAACCCAGTAAAATATATAGACAAGTTCTTAGGCAAACAGACACAATTCTCAAAGTGTCTAGTACAAGGCCTAAGGAAAGGATGAAGACCAAAACCAAAGCGAAGACAAGACAGCTTCCCTGGTCACTAGGGGAACAGAGCATCAGAAGGAGCCTGGGCCCACTGACTGATAAATAAAGCCAAGACAAACAAAGGCTTACAACTCATAAAAACATGTACCTAGAAAACTCTCCCCATGGATATTAAGTAAAAATAAGAAACAGTGGTCATCTAATTCTGTGTAGCAAGTAAAAAAAAAAAATCCAGAAGGATGTGTAGGTATTTAAGTAGGTGAGAGAAAGAACAGGAAAACCAGGTAGATGCTGTGTAGTTGAAATAAATATACAGGAAAGTAAGTAAAAGCATGAAAATAAAAATATGATAGTAACTTTTGGATTAGTTGCATATGACCCAGCTGAAGCAGTGCTAACGACCAAGTGAGGCTGGAAGGAAGTAGTACAGATAGAACGTTGTTGTGTGTGCTCAGGACACACATGAGGAAAGAGGACCAGAAGATAAGGAGGACAGGTAACCTGGTGGAGCAGAATCACCAACGGGGCTGGCTGGGTGGGGTCCAGACAGAGGTGGAGGGCTGTAGGAGCTCGTCCGAAGAGTAAATAAAGGGCATGAAAATAAGCACAGGCCACTTATAGTCGGAGATGAAGGAAGTTTATGGCCAGACGCTTTCTCCCCTGTGAACGAATAATGATTTCTCAAGCACTTACCTAATGTCTTGCAATTCTCTAAGTGCTCATGTGTCTCACATCCATTCCTTACTCCTAAAAGCAGAGACACTAATGCTTTTGAATTTGTTAAACTTCCCAAGTGAGGGGAGTGAACCCGGGCCAGCTCATTAAGTTCCATGTAAAGTCTCATGGTAAGCAAGTGAAAATGGCAAACGCCAATCTAGTCAGTACAGCCTATGAACCAGGGATGGCCGGCTGAGAGGGGGCTGGAGGGTGGTCAGACTGGCAGGACCCAAAGACGTCTTCTTTAGGGTTCATTTGTGTGGGGTGGTAGCAGGCCAGTCACTTGGCAGAACAACTTCTCAGCATCTGAAGAGGCTGAGAGAAGCATGTGACCCTGAGACACTACTGACCTTTTCCTTGTGAGGGGACTGCCCTAATCACACAGGGAGTGCTACAGGGAACTCATGTGTCTGCTGCTTTTGATCTTTCTGCATCTTTACTGTGTATTTGTTCCCCATACATCCATGATGAGTCTCAAACCACATGCAAACATACAATTCACACCTACCACCCACAGTCTGTCTTAAAATCCAAGTCTCAGGTCTCAGGCTGCAGCCAACCCCTTCCTCTCTCTCTCTCTCTCTCTCTCTCTCTCTCTCTCTCTCTCTCTCTCTCTCTCTCTCTCTCTCTCTCTCTCCATTTGTGTGATTTCTAGTATTAATTCCTGGGCCTTGTACATACTAAGCAAGCACTCTGCCACCCACCTGTAGCCTCCTCCCCCAACTCATGTTTAATCTCTACATTTTTTTCCATCTCATGTATCACATAGCCCACATCCAACTTGTACTGGACACTACCAACAAGACCCCAGCTATTTCTCTTTTTTTTTATTTTAAAGCTTTATTTATTCATTGAATGAGTATGTGGTTCTGCCTGCAAGAGTTTGTTTGCACCGTGTATATCTAACACCCCTCAGAAGAGGGCATAGAATTCCTTAGACTTAGAGTTACAGGCAGTTGAGAACCTCCATGTGGGAGCTGGGAATGAAACCACTGAGCCTTTTCTCCAGCTAATTCTACATTTTCCCACTGAAAGCCACAAAACTATGCATTTAAAAAACAGAACTACTTTTGGTACAATTTTAGGTGTGTAGCAAAATTATGAAGAAGGTGCAGAGACTTCCCGTGAATCCTCTGCCTGGTCGTGTGCATGGCTGTCTGTTGTCAGTAATCAACACAGAGTGCTGTATTGATTACAGTAGTGCAATACCTGAAGCCACATTATTATCTTGTCAGTGGGTTGCCTTTTGGGCTCATCTTTGGTGTCTCTATCGCATGGGGTCAGACATGTAACACGTTTTACAGAGTCTTATGACTCTAGAGCCTCTATGTATTTCTGTCTCAACATCCTTCTCACTAGCACCGACTACAGTGTGAGCATGGCTTGACCTCAGGATGGTCACTGGTGACATGATGTAGAATGTCTTTCATATGTTTACTTAAAAGTACACATCTCTTTTGGTGACACGTCTGTTCGTCTTTCTATTGTTAGGTTTGTTTTGTGCTTTCTTTCTTTCTTTTTTCTTTTTTTTTGTGTTTTGGCTAAGTCTTATATAGCCAAGCTGATCTGGAAACTGACCACCCTCCAGTCATAGCCCGGACACTGGGAGTACAGGCATACAGCACCGTTCCTGGCCCTAGTCTGAACGTTTAGCAATATAAAATGTTCCTAGGTCCTGACTTTCCTTTGCCTAAACACTGCCAGTAAATTCATACCACAAATGAAATAAAGCACAAACTCTTTTCTTTGATCTGCAGGCTCATATCCAGTCTGGCTCCTGCCTCAACTCAGCAGTAGTTTCTTATTCTGTAGGCATGCTGGCTTTGTCTCCTTCCTGAAAGCCACAGCGTATTCTGCGTTCTGAGCCATGGCTGGCACTGGAGCAGGAAAGCCAAGGCACTGGGAGCACAGACTGAAGAGGTAAGAGTTACAGTGCTAGAGTGCTTTCTGGTTCAGCAGGGTTACTCCCTTACCCAGGTCCTCTGGAGAGGGAGGTCCCCAGTTACAGAGAGGGAGGTCCCCAGTTACAGATTGGGTTCTCTCTCTCTCTCTCTCTCTCTCTCTCTCTCTCTCTCTCTCTCTCTCTCTCTCTCTCTCTCTCAGTGTGTGTGTTCCTCCCTCCCTTCCTTCTTTCTCTGTCTATCCCTCCCTCCCTCTTCCTCTCTCTCTTCCTCTCTCTCCCTCCCTCTCCTCCTTCACCCTCCACTTTCTGCACTCCCTTTCTGGCCATGTGAGTATGAGTCAGCATTGGATGTGAGGTCTCCTACCTCGTGTCCTTGGTGTTTTCTCTTACTCTAGTCGTGGTTCCACGGGCACACCGGTTCCTGTATTTGCTGCTAGGCCACCCACACAGCTCTTTCTTCCTTGCTTACTCTCCATTCTTTGCTTTGCCTTAGAATATAGTCCTCGACCTTCAGATTCTAGTTTAAGCATCAAGTAGCCATAGTAGTTTACAGTCCCGCTGAGGCGCCCCTTTGCTAGCCTTTGCAATAGTCACTGTTTGATTTCAGACATTACAATGGCTGCACATGAACGTCATCCTTCCGTCACCATGACTTCCTTACTTGTCTCTCCTGCAGACACCCAAGCTCGCTTACAGTGGTCCTTCTGCTTAGGTGTGTATGGTTAGCTCTTGACTAAGAGAGTGATGATGGGCAAGCTTTTAAGGGTTCAGCTCAGGGAGCCAAATGTGAATCCTTACTCTATGCATGTGGGGGTTCGAACCTTCTGTGGAGGCAGGTGTGATGCTGAGGGGCAGAAGACCACAGAAATAACTGTCTCAGAGCCTGCAATTTGAGACTGCTAAAGAGATGGGAATGTTGGGACTGCTTGGAAAATAATAGGGAATCTTCACCTAGTTCTAGAAAACTCTGAGGGAGGCATGAAGGAGATGATGACCACAGCAATGGACAGGAAAAAAAAAAAGAGAAGAGAAATGAGAAGACAGGAAAAAGGGAAAGAAAAAAAGCTTGAATAATGGAGTCCGCCAGAGAACAGAAGTGACAGCTTTTCCCTGCTCAGTGGGATTTGTCTACTGTGGCATCTGGGCAAAGTCATCTTTAGCTCCATTCTGAGTTTGAGAGCAGCCAGGGCTACAAGAGACCTTGGAGGTGGGCAGAGAGATACAGACTGATCTGGTGGCTGCCCAAGAAAAAAAAAGACATGGCCATAGGCAGGTGGCTTCACGGGCTTTATTGGGCATGGGTAAGTTCTTCTCAGCAAGCTGCTCCAATATGTGCAGAAACTAGGACATGGTGTGACCAAAGAAGTGCAGGGTGACAGAAGACTGTTAGACAAAAATGAGATTGCCGTGGTCTAAGTCTCGAGTGAAATCCCTTGGTAGAACAAAGAGTCACTTGGCCACAGAGCCCTGCAGGCAGCAGTGGTCTGTGGTCTTCACAGCATGTGGGCTTACCTTATTCATGACTAGCAGTCGAGATACAGTTCCATGGGTTGTGAAAGTAAGCAAGCTGCAAATGCCTCAAAGGCTGTTTATTTATGCTGTACTTAAAGAGCACTACATGCATAAAATCTACAGCTGATGATAATAAAATTTGAATTTTGTGGTAATCACTCATAAACAACTTGCTAATATAGAGGCCGTCTTGTTTGGTTCATGTCGTGTGTGTGTGTGTGTGTGTGTGTGTGTGTGTGTGTGTGTTGGTATATGTGCACATGGAGTCCAGATGACAATCTCAAGGGTTCTTTAGGTGCTGACTACCTTGTTTTTAGAAACATGATCTCTCACTTAGCCTGGAACTTCCAGATTACTTAAGATTGGGTTTCCAGTGAGCCGAGATCTTCCTGTTTCTTCTTCGGCAGCTGGATCACAAGATCACAAGCACTCACCAACCATGCCTGGCTTTTTTTTTTTTTTTTTAGTTTTTAATGTGGATTCTAACCAGTGAACTCGGGTCTTGCACGGCAAGCACTTTGCTGACAGTCATATCCCCAGGCCATCACTTCCCTCATTCTTCCCACCACATTCTCACCTCTGCCCTTGGCCAACAGTAACCTACCGATCCACCTCACCTCTACTTCCATCTTGTCGCTTGTCAGAAATTGTATTAATGAAATCACACTGTGTGTAAAGTTTTGAAATGGACATTTTCTCCAAGCGCAACCCAATAATAATATGTTTACATGGCATTCTGTTTCAAAAGTGTGTGCCTTTTTATTGTTGAGCAGTACTTTATAAGAATGAGCCTCAGTTTATCAAACCGTTCAAGTGAAAGACAGCTGGATTCTTTCCAGTGTCTTACTGTTATGACTAAAGCTATTAAGGGCGTTAGTGCATATAATTTTGTGTAAACATAAACTTCCACTTGTCTGGGATAGCAGGAACTGGAGCTGCTGGATAACATGGCAGCTGTGTGTGGAGTCTGTCTGCCAAAGGCACTGCTAGGTAGCCCTTGTCCCAGATCGTCTCTACCCTCTCACATTTCCAGGGCGGTGCGTACTTCTGCTAGCATTTGCTTCCATTACTGATATTAACCATTCTATTGGATGTGTAATAATGCCTTTTTATAACTAATAGATTTCATTTTTTAAAGTAGTTCTAAATTCAAAGCAAAATGGAACAGTATACATGCAGATCCCCCTGGCAATCAGCCCCCTGCATTAGACTGATGCTCATGTTAGCAACAACATGTGGACATTAGAGCATCATTACAATCTGATGTCCACACTCCACATTGTCATTCACTGTGGGTGGAGGTTCCGTAGTTATCTACCATGGTACTAGAAGATAGAATAATTTCACTACACTACAAACCCTCTGTGCTCTGTCTGTTGACCTCTTCTTCTCCCCCTAACCCCTGGCCTCAATACTCCTTTAACTGTTACCATAGTTCTATCTTTTCCAGGATATCATATAATTGGAATCATAAAATGTAGCCTTTTGCAATTACCTTCAACCAGAAACATACATTAGCAATATATTTGTCTATGCCTTTTCACGGCCTGGTAGCTCATTTCTTTTTTACTAGCAAATGCAATTCAACTGTCCATAAGGTGCACAGTTTGTCCATTTGTCCACTGAAGAATGTCTTGATTGCTTCAACATTTGTTAATTATACGGAGAATATAAGCATTCATCTACAGGTTTTAGAGGTACACAATATTTTGATTCATTTGAGTAAGTGCCCAAAGCATGCTTGCTAGATTGTTTGGCAGGAATACACCTTCCCTGTGAGGACCTCCAAGCTGTTCTGGGTGGCCACACCATGTCACCTTGACAGCTGCAGCAAATGAGCATCCCTGTGGCTCCACACCCTCACCAGCCTTTGCTGATGTCACTGCTCTCTGCTCTGTTCATACCAATAGAAATGCAGGGAATCTCTCTGTAGCTTTTGTTTCTTTGACTGCATAATGCACAATAGTTTTTCATATGAATATTTGTTATCTGAATGTCATTTTTGATGACATGTCTGCTCAGATTTTTCAGGCCATTTCTATAACCTGGGTAGCTCATTTTTTTTATTGTTGAGACTTAAGAGTACTTTGTAATATTTTAAGTAATCATATTTATCAAGTAGCTCCTTTGAAAATATTTTTGTTATTTTAATATCCTCTAGCCTCATCTTATGAACAATATCTTTGGTAGTGAATAAGCCTGCAATTAAATTTGTATTTAATTTTATTATTTTTTATAGTCTCACTATTTATATAGTTATATAATATATAATAATAAATAGTGTAATATATAATAATTATAATACATAATATAATAATAAAATGTATACTATATAATCTCACTGTAAATATAAATATATATTATATATAATTTTTTGAGGAGCAAGGAAACAAGGTTTTATTGAAAAGTACAATAACAGTTCTTTGTACCCAAAATGGATTTAAAGTCTAATTTATTACTTTTTTCTTCCAGAGGTGTTCTTTTGGTTTTTATCTAGATGTCTTTTATCTAAGGTCACACAGATTTTACCCATGTTGTCATCAATCAAGAGGGATTTGTTCAGTTTTACTTTTTCTGCTTTAAATAGAGTCTTATGTGGTCTAGGCTGGCCTCAAGCTACATATGTAGCAGAAGCTGACCTCGAACTCTGGTTCCACCTCCTCCCACTTTCCAAGTGCTGGAACTATAGACATGTGCACCTGGGCTCAGATTATGCAGTGTTGGGAGGGAAATTATGTTTTTATAGTATGCTAGATGTGGTAGTTTGAATGTGATTGGCCCCCACAATCTCATAGAGAGTGACACTGTTAGGAGGTGTGGCTTTGTTGGAGTGAGTATGGCCTTGTTGGAGGAAGTGTGTCACTGTGTGTGAGGGACTTTGAGGTGTCATATGCTTAGGATACCACCCAATGTGTCAGGTGACTTCTTGTTGCCTGCAAGATGTAACAATCTCAGTTCCAGCACCACAATGGCTTGCACACCACCATGCTCCCCATCGTGATGATAATGGACTGGACCTCTGAAACTGTAAGCGAGCCCCAATTAAATGTTTTCCATTATTAAGAGTTGCTGTGGTCATGGTGTCTCTTCACAACAATGATAACTCTAAAACAGTAGACAAGAACTCTACCCACTGAATATGTTATGTTGCATGAATATCAGCCCCCTGCACTTTGGGAATTTTCATATAAATATTTGTTATCTGAATGTCATCTTTGATGACATTCTTTGGAAAGTTTCATGCTTTTGCTTTATGCATTGAAGATCATGGTCTACCTTGAGTGAAATGTGTGAAGGGTGTAAGGTCATCTATGAAGAAGTCAGGTTCACAGCATTTTTGGCTAAAGGGCTATCTTTTCTCCACTTTGTCAAAGCTGAGTTGATATATTACTGGGTCTATTGACAGGGTCTCTGTTTGATTCCCTTTATAGGTTTCTGCCATCAGCAACACCCTGCTGTTTAGACCTAGCAACTTTGTAGTTGGTGAGTGTCAGTTCTCTGAATTTTTCCTTCTTCAATATTGACTATTTCATGCACTGTGTCTTCCCTTATAAACTTTATAATGAGTACTATCTCCATACATTAACTTGCTAGAATTTTGACTGGGTTCATCTGAATCCAAAGGTCAAATAAGCAAAAATAAACACTTAATAATAACCAGTCTTCCTGTGCTTGATGAGTATGAGGCAGTCTCCATTTTTAGCTCTTTGATATTTTAATCAGCTTTTTAATTTTAGTTTTATTCACATATGCATCATGCATTTTTATTATATTTAACTACAGCTATTGTGGTGATATTTTGTTGTACTCTAATGAACTTGCCTGAAGATCAGAGGACAGAGCTAGTCACAGAGTTAAACACAGAGGTCAAGCAGTGGTGGCACATACCTTTAATCCCAGCACTCGGGAGGCAGAGATCTGTCTGGATCTCTGTGAGTTCAAGTCCACACTGGGCTACATGAGATTGATCCAGTCTAGGAGAGAAACAGCCAGGTAATGGTGGCACACACTTTTAACCTCAAAATTTGGGAAGCACACACGCTATTATTTCCAGCATTAAGAAGGTTGAGATAAGAAGTGAAATGGCTGGGCAGAGAAATACATATAAGGCATGAGGAGACAGGAACTAGAGCCCCTTTAAGCTGAGGACTCAGGAACATTCAGTCTGAGGATTCGTGGAGACAGGATCGGCTGCGGAGTTAGCGAGGTGAGAGGTGGTTGTGGCTTGTTTCCTCTGATCTTTCAGCCTTTACCCCAATATCTGGCTCTGGGTTTTTATTATAAGACCAATTAGGATTTGTGCAACAAGCTATTAACTTTTGTTGTCACAAGGTTGTATAATAATCCGTTTTTAAATTGGAACTACATTCGTTGATAGAATATAGGAAAGAATTGACTCACGTTTTCACCTTGCAGTCTCAATTTACAGCAATTTTCTGTGATTGTCTTTGAGTTTCAGGAGTTTATTATTGTTGTTGATTTTCTATGTAAATAGTCACACCATCTACAATCACCTTTTCTTCCTTACAGGCAGCACACCTATTAGCTCCTTTTTCTTATTGAAAAGTGTTTTTATTGTAATTGTTTATTGCAATTAGCTAAGCCTCCAGTATAGTTTCTGCTCCTTAACTATATTTTGTGCTGATTTATTGGGGGCAGGAGTGCTCTTTGTTATAGTGAGGAAGTTCTCTTCTTTCTTGGCTTGATGCAAAAAAAAAAAAATGTTTGATTTTTTTTTAATGATAATGTTTCAAACTCGTCAAAGCTTTCTCTGTATATATTGGCATGATTCTGTGATTTTTTTCGTATCTAGCCTATCGTTGTGCTAAGTATTAACACTTTTGTAAGAATGTTGAAATAACTGAGATAAACCTCACTTGTCTCTAGATAAGCAAGCCCTACTTGTTTGTAATGTATAGTCCCTCTTGGACATGTTCAGATTAAATTTGTTAATATTTTCCTCATTTGCTTGTGAGAGATGGTGTCTGCAGTTTTGTAGAATGTCCTTGAGTTTGGTAGAGTTTGTGGGTAGAGACTTGACAGGAGTTTGTTTCTCCCCTGAGAGAGAACAGTATTGGGAGTTCTTTAGTCTAGAATTCCCCAGGAAAGGCATCTCAAAATGGCCGCCACTTGCTATAGAATTTTTGGTTTCAAACTGAATTTACTTAGTGGTTACAGGATCACTGGACTGGTTTCTATTTTTATTTATTTTTGGTAACTTTAAATTTTTCAAAGCATTGATTGATTTCACTTAAGTTGCCTAATTTGCGACTGTAAAATTTGCAGCTTTTAATTATTGTGCATTGAATCACTTAGTGACTATAGAAACAACCCTGCATTGTTCATTGTCTAAAATGCTCCTCTCTCTCTCTCTCTCTCTCTCTCTCTCTCTCTCTCTCTCTCTCTCTCTTTCTCTCTCACATTTTTAAATTTTTTTCTTCAGTCTTACTAGTTCATTCATCAAACTCACATTTTCTAAAGAAATCTATTTGGGCTTGTTTTTCTTTATTGCTTAAAACAGAGAACTTGCAGAAACCAAACTTTAAAAACATAAAAAGGAAATGTCATTTAAAGTAGATCTTTAGTTCTATCGATTTCTACTGGTGTGTGTGTGTGTGTGTGTGTGTGTGTGTGTGTGTGTGTGTGTGTGTACAGGAACTACCTGTCTACTTCCCCCCAACACTGGAATTGTGCATGTGGCCCGCCATGCCTGTCATTTATATGTCGGTCCCGGGAGTCAAATTCAGGCCTTCTTGCCTGTGCAGCTAGCACTTTACCTGACAAGCATTTGCAGACGACTCTTACTCATTTGTACCACAAGTGCTTAGTGCTATGAATTGTCCTCTTGGCCAGCTTTACAGTTAGCCACAACTGCCAACACACTGTGTTTTCACTTTCATTCGCTTATACATACTTTTGTATTTATATTGAGATTTTCATGGGTCATTTAAGAAATGTTGTCTAATTTCAAGTACTTGAAGATTTCCCTGCTTTTGTTACTGAATTGCAGTTTGATTTCATCAAGCTGAAAGAGCTTGCTTAAATGACTTCAAATCTTTCTCACTTATTGGGTTCTTTTATTGACAGTGTTGGTTTATTTGAGGGAATATTATATAGATACTTAAAAGGAATATGATTTCTGTGTGCTGGGGACATATCCCAGTAGTTAAAGCACTTGATGACCTGAGTTCAAGCCCCAGAACTTATGTAAAAAGGCTGGATGCAGTGACACTTGTCTGTAACCCAGGGACCCCTGCAACAAGACAGGAAGGGGACAGGAGGATCATCCAAAGGCTCACAAGCCAGCTAGCCTGGCCACTGCACCACATTTGCAGAAACCAGAGAGACCCTGGGTTAGCAAAGTGGAAGGTGAGAACTGACTCCCTGAATTGTTCCTCTGACTATCACACATGTGCTGTGGGCTCATGCATGCCTGAAAACACACACACACACACACACACACACACACACACACACACACACACACAAATCTAGGGTTAGCACTCATAGGTAGATCACTTGGATAGAATTCATGAACCTTGGGTTTGATCCCCAGAACCAAAATAACATCAAATACATAAAAAGTAAATAAAGCAAGTTGATTTCATGCCATTCCTCACACTAAGATTAATATGCTTTAATTGATGAACACTCCGTCAGGAGTACTGTATCAATTTCTGGATAAAGTATCAGTGGCACACATTTCACGATTATTCAACTTGATCTACATGGACTACAGCCTAGATAGTGTATCCTTGTGTGAAAACTGCATCAATATGCATAAATTATGGCATAATTCATCGTATGTTTAGTATATATTTGTTAATTATTATTGTGTAGCATAGTTATCCAACCATATTTCAGTATTTGGTCTTCCTTGTGATTATGGACATAAGATTTGCAAATCCTGACTAGATTGTGATTTTTGAATGGAAAAAAAACCCAAACTCAACTTGTATTTCTCTAATTTTGCATGTTTATTATTATATTCTAAACAATTTGAGGCAGATGGGTCCTCAGGAAGTTCATCTCAGCTTAATTAACAGAATGCCAATCCAAGGGTCTTGCCAAGCTCTAACATTGCTTCAAAAGCATGGTATCAATTTGTTGTTGTTGTTGTTGTCAGTGTTTCAAGACAGAGTTTCTCTGTGTACCCCTGGCTGTCCTGGAACTCACTCTGTAGACCAGTCTGGCTTCAAACTCAGAGATCTGCCTGCCTCTGCCTCCTGAGTGCTGGGATTGAAGGCGTGCGCCACCATAGCCCAGCAACATTACTTCAAAAGCTTGGTATTGATTTTACTGTAGCCAAATATTTGTCAATATATAACCCAAGGAATTTTACTTGACCTCGCTCACAGTTCAAAGAGACACAGTCTCTATCATCGCAGGGAAAGATTGTGAATGGAACAAGTAAGTGGTCACATTACATCCACAGTTAAGAAGACAGGAAGTGTCACATTCCCAATTAACAATTTCCTCCAGTGAGACTCTTCCTCCAAAAGGATTTACAACCTTCTAAAACACCACCACTGTCTGGGCACCATGTGTTCAGACACATGAATATAAGGAGGCATTTCACATTCAAATCACATGAAGGGCTAAGCCACACCAGGCATCCTGGATACACCCATTTTGTTATGTTCTCATGTGCTGCTCTCTCATTCTTTGGACTTGTTGTAAGTCAACTTTCAAAGAAATGTTATTAGGAATGTACAGTGTATTAGTCATTCAGTTATTTGGTCAACAAGAGAGATGTTGCTCTTGGCTGTCTATAGCTTATTGTCTGGCTGAGAGAACATATGTAATATGTTTAAACCCAACTGATTAAACAGTTACACAGACCCACAGGTGCTGTGAAGGAGAAATAAAGGTAATACACAAATGAACAAGACTAACAAGAAAATCTTCCCCAAAAGTGACGAAGAAGCTAGCAGCTGCCTGTGACTGGGAATTCGCAAGACAAAGTAAAGCAGATGCTGACCACTGCCATGTACAGCAGGACCCCGAGGAGGAGGAGTACCTGATGTGTTTCTATAACTGAATTCAATATTGCTAGAGGAGACAGAAATAAAGGGGAAAATGTGACTAGAGAGAGAAATAGTTTATAGAGAGTTTGTGCATAAAGAGCTTTGAAGAGTCTGCGCTGGACAATGTTATGTCAACTTGACACAAGCTAAAGTCATCTGAGAGGAGGGAGCCTCAACTGAGATAATGCCTCCATAAGATTAGCCTGTAGGACATTTTCTTAATTAGTAATTCATGGGAGAGGGCACTGCCCATTGTGGGTGGTGCCATCCACAGACTGGTGGTCCTGAGCTCTATAAGAAAGCAGGATGAGCAAGCCAGTAAGCAGCACCCCTCCATGGCCTCTGCATCAGGTCTTGCCTCCAGGTTTCTGCTCTGTTTGAGTTCCTATCCTAGCTCCCTTTAATGATGGATGATAGTATGGAAGTATAAGCCAAATAAATCCTTTCCTTTCCAACTTGCCATTCAGTTATGGTGTTTAATTGGAGCAAGATAATCCCAAACTAAGACAGAGTTTACGCTTGGAAGGCCTATCACCAGATTTACATCATCAACAAAGCCATTGTAGCTTTAGATGAGAATGGGAGAGGAAGAGCACTGTGTAGATCTGTCCATAAACTAGTGCAGACATGATCAGTGGCAAGGCAAGAAAGGCCATGTTCATCAATGCATGGCAGTTGGAGTAAAATGCTCAGTAGAAGAAGGTCTATTGTTTTTTGTTTGAGATCAACAAATTCAGAAGCAAAGCTATCTTTTGTTTCCCTCTATTATTGAAAACAGACCCATGTTCAATGCTGCCTTTAATACTGGAATATATTTGTTTGTTCAGCTTGCTCAACTTACTTGGTTGAGATATTAATACACAGCTGTATTTTATTCAGTGAGCCCACTCATCTACCTCATTTGAGTCAAGTCAATTCCTGTTCATAACCATGTAAGTAACATTCAGATGACAAAGTTATAGAAGTCTGGGTGTTTGCTCTCACTGAAGTTGGAAATGACAATATTTAAATGCATCTGAGAGACTAATATTTGTAAAGTGATTTCACTCGTTTTCAGTGATTCAATAAGAACTAGGACTTAGCTAAATACCTAGCACATTTGTTTGCAAATTCGAGCTTCAGGTGTTTTCTCCAAAATGCATTAAAAAAGAAAACAGGTATGTAAGCTCTAAAGCTTGTTCTGGGTTTCTGGGGGACCTTCTAGCCCCCAGTGCAGCTGGAGGAAGAGTAACAGTAACTACTCAGAGGCCTCCCCCTCATCAGGTGTCAAGAGTCACACAAGAAAATTTCTGTCCTCCAGAGTCTTCTCTTCTCCGGTCCAGAGTCTGTGGTTTCGCTTCCAGACACTACATTCATTGAATTTATAATCTTTGGTAAGTCACTTGATATCCACATTGTGTGTGAGTCTGGGGACAGAGTTCAAGTCAACAGCCATCTTGTACAGTATATAAAACACTAAGCCACGTGTCACTCATCAGTGTATGAATGAAAGTGAATTCTAAAGCAGCATGTTCGTGAGGGGCTCATCTGCTATTTCTGTAAAGCAAGGTCCAAAAAGTAGACAGGGAATGAAATGAGAGTACCACTGAAAATCCATGCATCTTCTCCCCAGCCAGAGCTGAGCATTCCCCCCTCCTTGTTCTCCCAAGTGCAAGATGGAAACCATGGTCAGAGAACTGAGCATCATGCTCATCAAAGTCAACCTCACCTGAGTGTCACAGGAAGCAGGAAGTTAGGCTATTACTTTCACTTTTTCTTTGTTTTGTTTTGTTTTTTGTTTTTCGAGACAGGGTTTCTCTGTGTAACTTTGGAGTCTGTCCTGGAACTCACTCTGTAGCCCAGGCTGGCCTCGAATTCACAGAGATCCGCCTGCCTCTGCCTCCCGAGTGCTGGGATTAAAGGCGTGCGCCACCACCATCCGGCCACTTTTTCTTATGAAAACTGAGTATGTTGGGGAAAATTCTCTCTATCCATGTTTTTGAGGTATTAAAATTGTTCAATCAAAGTACAGCTGCTGGATTAAAGGAGTTTATCATCTTCACACGAAGAGGAAAGCCCAGCTTTAGAAGTGATGGCTATAATGCAGCATCTCTGATTCAGACATCCCTGTTTAATCATTCATATTGTTGTAATTAATATTTTTGATATGTTATTCTTCTTTACTATCTTTTTTGTCTGTAATATGGTATAATTCCGTGTGTGTGTGTGTGTGTGTGTGTGTGTGTGTGTGTGTGTGTGTGTAAGTATGAGGGAGCTGAAGTCTTTGGGGAGATTACAGCCCATAGGTTAAAATCAGCTCACCTCCTATTTTGCTCAGCTTATAACCAAGATTTTCCTTTTAAATAAAATTTTAATGTCAAAGTCAAAAACATAATATTTTATTGTATGTGAAAAGTGTACAGCATTCCAATTTCAGTGTCCACAGATAAAATTTCATTAGAGTCCTGTCATTTCCCCAAAGGTGAGCCTTTCTTTTATCATTTTGGCAGTTCTGAGTTTTGAATCTATGGTGTCATTATGATGAGACACGTGCTCTACCACTGAGCTACAGCCCCAGCTAGAACTCAGTCACTAATGCTTACTAACTACTCATTGCGAAGAATTTGAGTGGTGGGGAGGGGCTCAGGAGATAGCTCAGTAGCTAGCGTGCTTGCTGTTTGTCTTAGTTGGGGTTTATATTTCTGTAAAATACCATTACAAAAAACAACTGCAATGCAATGGATTTATGTCATCTTATGGCTTTTAGTCCATCGTCCAGGAAAGTCAGAGCAGGAACTCAAAGCAGGAACCTAGAAGCAAGAACTGGTGTACAGACCATAGAAGAGTACTTCTTTCTTACTAGTTGCTTCCCATGACTTGCTCAGTCTGCTTTATTTTAGCACCTGGGACTACCAGCCCAGGGGAGGCACCATCCATAGTAAGTTGTACCCATACATATCAATCATCAATCAGAAAAAAAAAGAAAAAGAAAAAAAGAAAGGAATAAAACCACCACAGGCTTTCCCACAGGCCAATGTGGTGGGGGCATTTTCTCAATTGAGATCCCCTCTTCCCAAATGGCTCTAGCTTGTGTCACATGGACATAAAACTAGCCAACATACTTCTCAAGCTGGAATACCTTAGTTTGATCACCAGGACCAATATAAAGCAGGATGTGGCAGTGCACATGGGTAAGCTCTGTGTTCTTATGATAGATGAGCAGTGGAGAGAGCAGAACTCCAGAAGCTCACAGGCCAGCTAAGCAGACAAAGAATGGTATGTGAGTACCATTGGAAGCCAAACTTCTCCTCTCTAGCAAACAACAAAAAGAAAAAGCCTTTCTCAAAAGATGTGGAAGATTAGGAATAATGCCCATCTTGTCATCTCCCTTCCATATTCCATGTCTTGGTACACACATGCCTACATCCACACACACACACACCATGCACACACATGCATGTGTGCATACATCATACACACAACAAGAAAAGAAAGAGTTTCTTGACCCCTGATCTATGAATTACTTTCCACTTCTAAAATTTTCCATTTCTGATTACTATATTTCCCCTTATTTTCCCCTGCAGATGATTAAAAATAAAAATTTTATTACTTGTTTGAAAAATAATTTGTCTTCTTTATCATATACAAATGCTGCTGTGTAGGCCATGTCCAGAAACAGAACTAGGGTCAAGATAGTGATGCCCATTAATGCTGAAAATTTCCAAGAGATTATTTTCAAGCTTATGGGTGCTGTTGCTATCCTATATTACAAAGTATTTTATCTCCCTCAAAAATGGCATTCCCATTGTGGTCTGTTAACTTTTTCTGAGATGGTATGAACAAAAATGTCCACTTACTCCAGATAGAGTGATGAGAATAAGCCAAAGTAAGGATTCCACTCAACTCCAATGTAGCTTTCTGTCTTAGTTGGATTTTTGTCAACCTGATATAAGCTAGAGGAATCACAATTGAGAAAATGCTCACACAATTTTGCTTGTGGTCATGTCTATAAGCATTTTGTTGTAGTTTTGGTTTGGGTCTTGGTTTTGATTTCTTTGCTTTGTTTATGTTATTGTTGTTTTGTCTTGTTTTTATTAATGATTGATGTGGGAGGGCCCATCACAATAGTTGTGGTGCCACCACTGGGCAGCTAGTCCTGGATGGTATAAGAAAAAAGGCTTAGCAAGTCACAGACTAGTAAGCCAGTAAGTGCTGTTCTTCTAGGAGCTGATTCAGTTCCTGCCACAACAGTTCTTGTCCTGACTTTCCTTCGTGATGTAAACCCTAAGGTGAAATACAGCATTTCTTCCACAAGTTGCTTTTGATTATGGTGTTTTAGCAATACAAAGCAAGCTGATACACTTAACAAGCATGAGTGGGGGTACTCACAGTCACGTGGATAATGCTTACTTACAGAGCAGTTAAGGGGTTACTTGCTGACAGTGTGGATGGCCCCCAAGCAGCTGCATCACCACAAAATCTTACCCTATCATGAGTGCCAACCTCATGAAAGCTGCAGTATGGAGTTCTCCTTCTTGGTTAATTTTCTATTCCCTGCATAGTCTACCATCTCCCAAGATCTCTTGCAGCTGAAAGAGCGAAGAGTGAGAGTCCTATGACCCAAGTGTTACCAACCCTGTCACCATCACTATGATGAGAGCTACTTCTGTATTGCTCTGATTTGGCTGCATCAGCTACCAGGCCAAGGTCACCTTTACTCCATGATGGTAATGGGATGATCATGGTATGGGAGAAACAGCCATGTTACAATAGGAAGGCACTATTTCATTATCAACTGAAGATGCAGCATGTAACTAAAAGAACTAATACAAAACATTTGGGTCTGTCTTCCTATTTTCTACTCATTCAAATTGCCTCCTATCATTATAATAGACTAACAGAGTTTTGTTCTATTGACTTTACATGCATTTATGACCTTTTCCCTAAATACAGGCCAATTGTTTTTATTCATTAGTGTTATGAAAAAATAAAACAATAGCATCAAAATTATAGTTCGTGAAATACTAATCTATAAACCTATTATTCACTATGTGCTGGGTGGCAAGAAACACTGAGGAGGCAGAGAATAGAATTCTCCTAGTTGGGAATAAAATCCTATCTTGAGGACAGGAAATACTTAAAGAAAGTAAGGGATCCAAACAACCAAAAATGATGACGAAAGGATCCTACTTTCAAGAGTTGACCAGAGTAACAGAAATTCTTCACTTAGACTTTTGTTAATTATCATATACTCATGGTGAAAACATTTAAAAGCTTTGTTGACTTACCTAAAGATCAAGAATAGGGCTAGATATGGAACAAGGATGACTGGACTGCTACTCACATAACCAGGAAGGCTACCTGGAAAACAGGACCCCAAGAAAGACACGAGGATCACCCAATGACGGAGAAATGGAATGAGATCTACATGAACAGCCTGGACATGAGTGGGGGTAGTGAAGGGCGAGGGTCAAGGGAAAGAGAGCTTGGGGGAGCCAGAAATCCCAGCTGGATCAACAACAGAGAGGGAGAACAAGGAATAGGAGACCATGGTAAATGAAGACCACATGAGAATAGGAAGAAGCAAAGTGCTAGAGAGGCCCACAGAAATCCACAAAGATAGCCCCACAATAGACTGCTGGCAATGGTCAAGAGACAGCCCGAACTGACCTACTCTGGTGATGGGATGGCCAAACACCCTAATTGTCGTGCTAGAACCCCCATCCAATGACTGAGGGAACTGGATGCAGAGATCCACGGCTAGGCCCCGGGTAGAGCTCCGGGAGTACAATTAGTGAGAAAGAGGAGGATTTATATGAGCAGGAATTGTTGAGGCCAAGGTTGGATAAAGCACAGGGACAAATAGCCAAACGAATGGAAACACATGAACTATGAACCAATGGCTGAGGGGCCCCCAACTGGATCAGGCCCTCTGAATGGGTGAGTTAGTCGATTGGCTTGATCTGTTTGGGAGGCATCTAGGCAGTGGGACCGGGTCCTGTGCTCATTGCATGAGTTGGCTGTTTGAAACCTGGGGCTTATGCAGGGTCGCTTGGCTCAGCCTGGGAGGAGGGGACTGGACCTGCGTGGACTGAGTGAGGTTGATCTCAGTCCTCAGGGGAGGCTTTGCTCTGGAGGAGGTGGGAATGGGGGGTGGGCTGGGGGGAAGGTGAGGGGGGCAGGAGGGGGGAGAACAAGGGAATCCGTGGCTGATATGTAGAACTGAGTTGTATTGTAAAAGAAAAGAAAAGAATAGAGCTAGGCAGAAATGTCAATTAGCCCACAGAAAGGTTATTTAAACTCGGGTTTGGGGTAAGGATGCATGAGGGCCCACACATAGTTTTCTTCCTCTGCAGAAAATGTGGACTACTGACTCCCTCCCATTCTTTCATGTACACCTAGAGGCCAGCTGACATTTCACATGGCAGCTCTGTATTTTGTCTTTTGAGAGGCCTCTACGTTGTCTTCTAGGAGGCAATACTTTCATTCCTACCAACAGCACACAGATCTCCTTCTCATCCTCACCATCACCAATTCTTCCTCCACAACAGCCATTCTAAACAGTGTGAGCTGAGAGTTATTACTCAGCTGCACCAGTCTTTCCATGTGGTAAACATTCACCAAAACATCACATAGTGCCTAGGAAGTTATAGCCATTAGTCAATGAAAATAAAATTAAGTACACTCAGAAGAAAGCGAATGAACAGATGGCTTACACACCTCATTTATTTAAAGACACCGCAGATAAGAACTTCCTGTTGCTGTCAATGCAGACATAGGTCGAGTAAGTTGGGATTATGGATGTTTTTGAGTAATCCTCAACTCAAAAGCAGCTTTACGCACTCTTCACTTCTCAGACAGCTATCCGATTGTGCATGTGCTCACACAAAGGTTTGCATGGGGCAGAGTCATAAGCACGCTTTCTCAGATGAAAAATAACTCCAAGCATTAGGACAACACAGTCTGTCTTCTGATTTTTTTTAAAAAGTCTCTCATGCTTTCAGTTGGTTTAAGCTGGAGAACCTGGAGGTATAAACCTTTTATCTTTAATCCCTCAAGATACCCGACTCCAATGAAGAAATAGCTTGGATTCTGCTTCCTAAGGCCTCTGGCAGACGGGCACCTGCACTCCCGCACACCTCTCCTCCTTGGGCACTTCACTGGGTACAGTCACAGCCTGTTTGTTCTGCACCAGGGATTTGGGGTGTGAGGGTTGTATCAGCTATTTATGTATCACAGGTAAGACACATTCACAGCTCCGGGGTGAAAGTTATTAGGTGAGTACCAGACCTCCTGTGTGGGGCTGCACTCAGAACAAGATATGAACAAGGCTTTGACCTCTTGTGCTGTGTCTTTTCATTTTGTCCACTCACGAGTCAGATTTGTGTAACCTAATGTTTTAAGAGGATGGCTTGTCTCTCTCCAGCGCTGAGAGTGTGAAAGCCTTGTTACCTGCTTTGACGGAGTGACTGTCCTTTCATCTTTCGGGAGCCTCTGCTGGCTTAGGTTGGGGCTACAAGTCAGGACTGGCAAAGATGGATTCACTGAGCCTGAGCCTTCAGCGGGAGTTCCACCTACGGCTGTTTGCTGCAAGGTAGGGAGAGGAAGCTACTCAGCAATGCAGAAGCATAAATTCTGGAGAGGGATCAGCTGCTTAGATCTATTGCAAGCGCTTCTTCAAGGTAATGTAATTATGTTGTCTAGCAGGTGACATGCAGCCTGAATACGTAACCAGAACGCCAGAGCTCCTTGCTTCCTGTCGCTTGCAGATGCCAGTGAGCAGAGAGAGCAATGAAATCTTTAAAACTGTGCTTTATTCAAGGGGCCAGCATGAGAAGACTGTAGATTACCATCCGAAAAATCTGTCTTCTAGTTCCTCTCCACTTGGCAGATTACATAGGGAGAAGTGGGGTGGGGACAAAGGCAGTCAGTCATTCGGAAGCTCAGGCTTGACCCTCTGGTACTGTAATATCAGTTACTTTTCTGTTACTGGAATGAAATACTATGACCAAAAGCAACCAATAAGGGAAAGTGTTTGTTCTGGCTTATGGTTCCAGAGGGATAAGAGTCTATCATGGTGGGATGGCATGTCGGCGGGCAGAAGGCATGGAGACAGGAGCAGGAAGCTGGCTGATTACATTTGGTTGGCACATCAGGAAACAGTCAACTGGAAATAGTGTGAGGCTATAAATTCTCAAAGCCCACTTCCTCTAGCAAGGCTGCATCTTCTAAAAGTTCCATAGTCTCCCCAAATGGCACTATCAAATTGGGAACAAATATTCAAAACTCTGAGCCTGTGTAGGACATTTCTCATGGAAACCGTTAGAGATGCTCACCACGTTTCTGAGACTTGTGGGGCCCTGTGCTTCTCTCGCCATCATCCCATGCACGCTTCCTTCACTCTGCGGACATCTGGGCATCATCCCATGCACGCTTCCTTCACTCTGTGGACATCTGGGCATCATCCCTTGCACGCTTCCTTCACTTTTTCGGACATCTGGGCATCATCCCATGCACGCTTCCTTCACTCTGCGGACATCTGGGCATCATCCCACGCACACTTCCTTCACTCTGCGGACATCTGGGTTCATGCACTTCTTAAAATGCCGAGTTAGGGTCATTTCTGCTGGTGTCAGCTTTGTGCTCCTCCAGGGGCATCTGGGTTAGGAAAGGTTAACACAGAACAAACAAAATCTTCACAGTGTGTAAGAGCTAAGCTAGTAAGAGCAAGTGTGTGCTGGTTCTTTTCTATAATATGGAGTACAAGCGTTTCTTTATAATGTGGAATATAAAACTGTCACTCATCACATCCTGCAGTCTTACTTGAAGGACTACCCAGTATTCTCTCCTGAACTATTTCATTCTGTCTGAGCTTATATCCCACCCCCTCTCTCCCTTCATTGTATTTGCTAATAAGACATTGACTATGTACAGTCTTAAACAAAGGTCTTTCCATTGATAACTCAGCTTCATGATGGGCAGCTAGCAGAACTGATCTGTAACTCCTTCCATTTTACTCCCTAAGTGTCTATATACGTGTCCCCTGCTTTTCACTCTGTGTTTCCTGCCACCTTGAGATCCTCTGATGTACGTGGAGCTTCTGGAAGCATCGTGATCTATGCATTCAAGTTTAAAAGTGACACTTCCTGTGGGACATGGATTTTTTTTAAACTACATAGTGTGCACTAGCTGTGATATGTAACTGTGAGAGTAGGGCCTCCCAGCTTAGTCCTAGATATCATCTTGTTATATGCTCCTGAAATTTACTTGTTGGTATATCAGGGACAATAGTTTTCCTATCTGTATTTGAGGAAAATTTGCAGTTTTCTTGGGTAGTCTTCAGTGAATTTTGATATTATGATAATGCAAGTTTTATAAAAAGTATGCCGGGAGTTTTGCTTCCTGTGTAGTTCTTAGAAGTTATTCTTCAGAGTTTGTATTATCTCTTCCTTAACTTTTACAATCACTTTGCAATGGAAGGATAGTTAAAGCATAGTAAGTTTTAGTGACAACTCCCATTTATGTGATAGTCATGTGTGTTTTGATGGTTTCTTCTAGAGTGAGTTTTTCTTACACATCTTTGAAAGAAGCGTCCATCTCATCCAAGTTGTCTAATTCCTGACCATGGTACCACCATTAAGCACTCTCTAGTGTTTGTAGCACTATTCTTGAGTGGGTGGAGCTTTGCAGGCTGAGCAGGGCCTTTGGTTGACCTCTCAGGCCAAGCAGGTCCAACCCCATGCTTCTCTGATGTGTGTAGAACTGGTTTTCTTCTCTACCTGAGTGTGGCCATAGGTGCCTCTGAAGCTGGATGTTGAGACCAGCCATCTAGTGACCCATGAGGTTGAACTTCCCCCTGCACTCCTGGTGGCAGCCTAGATTTACAAGGGGGCTGTGAAGGTTCCTGGTTGCTCCACACAGGTGCTGCTTCTGTCAGAAGCAAAGACACACCAGTGATATGGTCGTCGGTCAAGGGAAACCTTCCTTCTGTTCCGTGTTTCTACCCAAATCTAGACTCCCAGCAGATCCACCTGATTGTCACCCCAAGGTGGAAGCAGACTGGATTTCTTTGGCAGCACCGTAAAGGCCAGGGACATGGTTATCAGTCTTCAGTTTCTGTTGCCCCTCTAGAAGCCGTGTGCCCAAGGAAATCATGTTTGCCAAGTGCCCCCGTTGACTTGAGGGAACTGTGATCAAGTCTAACTGTTCTTCAGATTCTAATTTGGTTCACATCCAGTTCTGTGAACTTCCCAGAAGTGTCAGGATTGTTAAAGGGCTGAGGTTTCCACAGTGCTGCCTGGGCTGTGGATAATGACTGGTTAAACTTTCTGTAAGGGAAGAGGAGCCTAACAATGCCATTCTTCCATTGTATTGGCCTGGATACTGCGCCTCTCCTTCACACTTTCTATCACTCTTTGTTTTTATGTTACATTTGGTATTATTTTTTCAGTTAATTTCCTGCCTATTATATCTCTCTTCAGCTATATCTAGTCAGCTGATTAACCTCTTCTTTGGGTTTTGGATTTCAATATATATGATTCCAGTGTATTCCATATATTACTACAGCATACACACGTAGTACTATGTAATTTATCTATAATTTAAGACATTTAAATTGTTTTAGTGTTCCTGGCAGTTTTTACATTCTGTCTTTTGTTCATGGAGATTGAGGGGGTGTGGAGAGAATTCATTGAGTACAGTGATTGCCAAGGAAACGTGAGGATTTGACTCCCTAGAGCCCACACAAAGGCTGAGGGTGGCAGTGTATGTACACGCTCGTAATCCCAGAGCTGGGGTGGCAGAGACAGGGGAACCCCTGGGGCTTGCTGACTAGCCAAAGAACTCTGCATTCAGTGGGAACCCCTGTCTCAAATGGTAGGGCGCTAGTGAAGATGATACTTGATGTAAGCCTCTGGGTCTTCACATACATGCACACACATGTACACACACACACACACACACACACACACACACACACACACTCACATACAGTACTGAATTTGAAGACCACATTGGAAATGAGTCATCTTCATCCCACTTGACACCGAGTGTTGTAGATTTTTTGTTCTATATGTGTGTCTTCTTGGGGCAGCTTGGGCTTTCTCATATCAAGTGTCTGAGTTCCAAAGAGTATGCCTCAGAAACAAGGTGGAAGTTCCATCACCTCCACTGATACTAACAGTGATCAGGCAATTATTCCAATGGAGGCTTTTGCCCCTGTCTATCAAAGAGAGCAGTGTTAAAGACTTCTGGGGGCATGCTGCAAGCTTCACAGGCACACTGACATGATCCCATTTATTCTAGACTTTGCAAACAACAATAACAACAACAAAAATGGAGTAAATGAAGGTCCTTTTAGAAGCTTTGTTAGGTAGTTAAAATTGTTTTAAAAATTACATAAAGCACTAGCTTGGGGCACAATAGTTTTTGGAGCATCACTTTGGGTCGTGTGTATAAACATTTATATTCTTAATCCTGTGTAATAACATCTTTGCCAAGTGCCCCAACTTTTGTCTATATTTGACAGCCTATTATTCTTGAAACATAAGAATTTATATATTGTTATAATAATATTTTATGGTTTGAGGGAGGGGCTGCTAGATAGATAGGACACTCACTGAAGTGGTAATTCAGAGGAATTGAATCCCATCTCCAAATAGCAGGATATGGCGTCATGTCCTTGTAAGCCCAGTGCTGGAATGGTTAGAGACAGGCAACTCCTGAGGGCCTGCTGGCCAGTCCATCTTACCTGATGGGCAAGCCTCAGGCTGATTAGAGATTTTATAAACAAACAAAACAAGGTAGATGACACTTGAGGATTGCCACGTGAGATTGTCCTCTCCTGTACCTGCACATACACCCACACAGTTTTGCTGTCTGTTTCCAAGGTCACTCAGCATCTGGAAGAATGCAGTGACTTTTGCAGATGTTGACTAGGAACATCCCCAGAGATGGTGAGGAAGGACCTTTCACAGAGGAGCCCATGGCAGAGGCTGTCAGACAGACGGCCATGCTCCTTGTAATGAGATCTCATGGTGCTCTCTCTACACTTGGTGATGTTAGAGTCTCGCTGCACGTTTTGGTACCAGCAGAAGATTTTAAACCTTCGCGTGACTTTCCATCAAGATGAGACTTTCTAATTCCATTCTAGTCTGAGTTTTCCCCAGCCAACCCCTGCACTCGACAGTTATGTTAGCTTTCCACTTAGGGATGACTTCACATCTGTCCTGCTGGCAGGGGCTTCAGAGGCACAGCCAGAGAGCCAGGCCATCTGTTATAGGGACAGAAGCCCAGGGCTTTGGTGCCATTCAAAACTGAACATCCTGAAAAAAAAAGTGCCCTAGAAATAACCCATAAATAGTTTCCAACAGTGCTTAAGTCACGTGAGAACAAAAATCTTTCAAGTCCCAAATGTACAAATGATGCCCGTTCTGGCTCTGCAGCATGCTCCTCCTTGACTCTCTTTGAACGTCAACATAGTGTTAGCATTGTTTCTTTCAGGAGAAGGGGATACATCGAGACTTGGACATATGGGGTGACTGTGCCTCTGGTCCATGAATTCATCCTCCCAAAGCTTAAAAACTTGAAAGCTAAAGTCTTGGCATCCTTTCAGCTAGACTCTGAGGCAGCAGCCTAAGTGGATCTTAATTTGAATGCAAGGATATAAATCTAATGGAAAAGACTCTTTGTGCGTATTATAAATTATTGGGAACAGTGCATAGGAAGCCGCCTGTGTTGTCTACCGAAGGCCTGCTGAGTTAATAAAATGGAGCACCCTGTCTCTCCGTGTTCAGTGTCTAGGTGCTCTCTTTCCATGGAGAGGGCAACACATTCTCCATATGCATGCCTTGCCGGTAGAAGACTGTGCTGCAGACGCACGGGCAGACCGGTGCTTCTCTTGGACAATGACACCACTGTTCCTGCGCTGCTGTGTCTGAAGCTTTAATAGCCACCTCCACTCTCATTCCCTCACATAATTCTTGGCTAATCTAATAGCTAAAACTGATCATGTTAAGATGAAACTCGTCTCTTCCGATTTTTCAAACCCTTACTTCAGCCTGGGCACGTGGGGGAGAACATCAGACATCACTCTTCCTTTCATAGGCACACCCCAAGTTCTTTACATTTTTCCTCTTACATTTTGTAATTCTCCCTCCTCCCTCCTCCCTCCTCCCTCCCTTCATCCCTCCCTCCTCCTCCTATCCATTCCTCCTGAGGAACCAAGTATTTTATTTACTATGTTTATATTAAATAGAATTAAAATACCCTCACAATGCCTTACATGTGGTAAATGCTTGCCACAACATGCATCAGAGAAGCAAAACATTTATACAATATGAATTTGGAAGTTAATTCCTTCCTTCTCTTTACTATTTTTTCTCTTACTGTTTCTTCATTTCTTTCTTCCTTTTCTTTAATATTTAATTTTCCCTTTTAACTGGTTTATATTATTACCTAAGGGTTTATTGTGATATTGCAATGTGTGCATATCATTGATCCTTCTCTTGGACCAGTGCAGTCTACTCCACGAATGTCTTCTTCTCTTCATATTGTCTATAATTCTTTAATATACCCCTAACACTCTGGTTAAGCCATTATTTTTTAAAAATTTAAAATATAATTATAGCATTCATTTATTCATAAAGACAGCATCCTCAAATTGCATGGCCCAAAATGAAATCCAACTTGCTGTTCAAACTCCAATATTTCTATCCCTATGTTGCTTTTTCTTTATATACTTTCCAAGGGAATTCCTTCCAGTTCTCCATGCCTTTGTGACTGGGCAATATTGACTCCTATGCTTGGCATAATATTTTACCTCTATCCTTTAAGACAATATCTAATTCTTCTTTCAAGTTCATACTTCAACATCACTTCCTTTCAATGGTTTGGGCAAAGTCTTTATGCAGGGGTCTGTTTGGGGGCCACTCTTGTGATCAATACCTGGAAAACACTCCCAGAGAGGAATCAAATATGAGATGATTGTAGCAACGTGCTCAGCTCATCCCATGGGGACCATCAGAGCCAGGATAGATTTGTGACTTTGAAGATGCATCTCACTTGCAAGGAGTAGACTAAGCCTGCATCTGCCAGAGAAAGGGTAAGCTTTGACAAGGTATTCCCTTTCTTTGTGGTGGTAGGGATCAAACCTGGGGCCTTGTGTATTCCAAGCAAGTTATCTATTCATGGAACATATTCCTGGTCAATATGTCGCCTTTCAAAGGTTGGTATTCAGTGGCCACCCTCCTGGATCCAGTCATGAGGGAGCTTCCAGGGCTCCCCACAGCCTTCATGACACTCATTCCCTCTCTCTCTATCTCTTTTTAAGATCTCTGGCAAATTGACTCAGTGGATCCAGTCATGAGGGAGCTTCCAGGGCTCCCCACAGCCTTCATGACACTCATTCCCTCTCTCTCTATCTCTCTTTAAGATCTCTGGCAAACTGACTCAGTGCCGTTTTCTTTCTCCTACTGTCTGGAAATATATACTCTCTATTTTTAGTGGTTACTCCTGCATTTTAAGCATGCTTACTTCAAAAATTTTCTTACATATATACACTGCTCATGGTACTGTGGTACATAAGGACGTTTTCATAGAAGAGTGTGTTGTATGTTGAATATTTTTCCCCATATGTTACCTCCCCTTTATTCCATTTTCTCTCTTGTTAATCTCCATTTGTTCCCTTGTCTACTTTCATGTTATATATACATACATGTTTGAGATAGACAGACAGACAGACAGACAGATGAGATAGATAGATAGATAGATAGATAGATAGATAGATAGATAGATAGATAGAGAAAGAGAGAGACAGAGACAGAGACAGAGAGAGATGAACAGACAGACAGACTGAGTTAACTGAACTGCGCCTGTAGAGAAAGAACCCTGACTAATACAATATGATTATCTCTAGTTGCATTCATTTTCATACAAGGGCATAACCACTCTTCTCTATAGCTGAATAAGATTCCACTGTGTGTGTGTGTGTGTGTGTGTGTGTGTGTGTGTGTGTGTGTGTGTGGTACATTTTCTTTATCTGTTCTCTGTTGTTGGGCACTTAGTTTTCATAATTTAGCCATTGTGAATAGTGCTGTAATAAATATTGATGTGCAATTATCTTTGTGATGTTGATATGGAATCCATCAAATAAATATCCAGGAGGGTATAGTTGGTTCGTGAAGTAGATGTAGTTTCAATTTTTGAGACATCCTCACAGTTCCAATTTCCTTTTCCTTGAAGTGTTCTCTTTAGTGGTTCTCTTGGGAAGGACTTACTCAAGGCACATCGTCTTCATCTTCCTTATCTGAATTCTCTTGTTTTGCTCTTGGATGATCAGCTGATGGGTTATTAGAACAATTACAGGTTTTTAGAAAATGATGATTTTTCTGCATGTGAATAACACATTCATCCTGATTTCTGTGGTTTTAGGGGAGTTTTTGGTTGGGACCAGTTCCTCATGAGAGTCTCAAGTAGGACCTCAGGTATGATATCCCAGATTGCCAAGAAATGAACTCCTCAGTCCTGGAGTGGACCTCTGGAATATCACACTATCTTTCCTCGTCAAAATATCTTCTCTATCAGAGGAAGAAAGTAGAGAAGGAAACAGGGGGAGGAAAACTCCTCTTCATTGTCACAAAAATCCACCGTGGGGCAACTCAGCAGAAGTCTCTGCTCTGGCTAAATACCCTCGCTTCTATTATTGTGGAGAGTGAACTATTACCCCTCTTCCATTTCTGATGCCTCGATCAGCCCTTGAGGCAGTGTTAGGATTGGCCATTTTCATTCTTATTTAGGGGAGAATCAGTTCATTCTGATAGGACTGTGAAGAGAATGGGAGCTGAACTCCATTAAGTGAGGCAGGCTTAGGCTTCAGGAGAAGATGAATTATTAACAGGTAGAATCTGAACCAGCTCGGCAAATGGAGCAAACTGTTCTGGTTAACTCAGGAGATTTCCTTGGAAGCCATTGTAACCCTGGTATCTCGTTATATCTGCAGAGAGGATCAAGGAGATGTGCTTCTTCTGATAACATGCAATGGTGCCCAAACTGAGCACCAGGACAATAAATGTCACTTCTGACTTACTCTGGGTTGATGCTCTCTACAAATTCTATAGTTCACAACTATGAATATTTATCGATGTTATCACATACAGAATCTACCTATAATGTCTACTTTCCATTTGCAAAAAGGATTTGAGATCAACTTATGCAAGATGGGAACACTTCTAAAAATATGAATAAAAATGAGGGTCAATTAGTGTAAGAATGAATAAATACATGTGTATTTCAGTGCTCGATTCGGATGTAGGGTAACATATAATTATTTTCTACTTCAGAGGTTTTGAATAAATATCTTCTACAGATTTCTCTCTTCACCCCCTGCCCCCAACATGACTTAAATATTCAGCACTATCTAAGATGCTATGCTAGAAATACAAACTTTCCTAGGGATTTTCAATAAAATAAAAATGAGAGCTTAAGCTCATGTTTGGTGGGCAGAACCTTTGTAAAGGTTCAGAAATTGTTCAGAGGGCTGGAGAGAAGATCAGAGCACCTGCTGCTCTTGCAGAGGACTCCAGTCTCTTTTCCAGCACCCACATGGTAGCTCACAACCATTCCTAACTCCGGGTCCAGGGGATCTGAGGCCTCTTTGGATCTCAGTGTTCAATGGGCATACATGTGGTACATAAACATGCATACAGGTGAAATATCAGATCGTTTTTAAAAAAAGAAAGAAATTGTTAGGGAAAGAATCTATAGCAAAATCCACATCAAATCACAATTCCCTAACAATCAAACAAATATTATCCCGTGACTCAAGAAACCTTTATGCTAATGTTAAAATGAAAGTTTTCAGAAGTCTTGCAAGCTTTGATTAAATATCATTGAGTTTCAGATAAGAACATCACCCTAGCTGACAGCATCTAGTTCTATAGGTTCAGGTAGAACAAGGACAATAAGCAGAGTGGTTCTTTTAGCCAAGGCTGTCCTTGAAAGTATCATTAAGCTTTGTTTGTTATATCTTCGTGTGCCGCAGAATAGCTCATGGAAATGTCCCTTGCTCAAGTGAAGCCTGGTGCCTTGGCTACCTTCCGATTACTGTGGTGAAACACCATGACCAAGGCAACTGTGGAAAGAAAGCGTTTTAATTGGAAGCTTACGGCTTCAGAGATCTAGAGTCCATAATGGTGGAGCCAAAATATGGCAGCAGCAACAGCTGGGAGCTTGCATCTTGATTTGCAAGATGGAAGCAGAGAGTGAAACGTGCGAAGAAGACAAGAGGCTTTTGAAACCTCAAAGCCTGCCCTAAGTGAAACAACCCTTACAACAAGGCCACACCTCCTCATCCTCCCCAAACAGTTGAACCAGCTGGGGACCAAGCAGTCACACGTAAGAGCCTATAGGAGCCATTCACATTCAAACCACCACACCAAGTGAAGCTTGGTGCCTTGATCAAAGAAACCTATGTTATGAGGCTGCTTTTCTACCTTTTCATCTAAGACTATGAATATAAGGTGATTGGACTTACAGTTAGTTCTCCAACTTAAAAATGAGGGTGTGAAAGTGGCGTCTATTTGAGCATCAAGATATTTCAAATTTTGAATCTCAATCATTTTCTAAGCAAGCATTCGTTATGCTGGACTGCATGACCTTTGGTGCAGTCCCCTGGGGAACAATGGATACACTGTGTGATTTAAACTATGGTAGGTTGAATATGGCAAAAAGATTTGAAACTTAGGATGTTTCAGTGATTCTTCTCTCTCTCTCTTTCTCTCTGTCTCTGTCTCTGTCTCTCTCTCTCACACACATACATACACACACACACACACACACACACACACACACACACACACTTGCTATCTTTTTAGCTGGTCTTGGACCTATTCTGCAGGGATCTTTCCTACCTGTTCTTCAAAACCTGGAAAAGTATCCCTCCTGAGGAACCTTCAAAGTGGTCTGTCCACAGACTCTCAGACCTCTCCACTCACACCTCCAATAGGCTAACACTCAACAACCTTAAGCCTCTAATGTCTTGACACTGTCCTCTGTCATAAGCCTTCTATATTAGTGACTCTTCTCATCACCGTGACAAAATACTGGACAAAGGCAGTTTAAGGCAGGAAGGGCTTAATTTGGCTCACAATTCTAGGGTACAGTCCACTGTGGTCTGTATAGGGACAGGATGCCTGTGGCTGGGACATCTTAGCAGCAGCAGTTTGAGGAGGCAGCTGCTCAGCTCACTCTCTCCTTTTTGTTCAGTCCAGGACCACAGCCTATGGGTCGGCACCACCCTCATTTAGAGTGCTCTGCCAATCTGAATGATGAAATTAATTCACAGACACTCCCTCATAGATTTGCTGCTCGCTGCAGTTCCAACATCACCAAGGTCAGTTTCTGTGCTATAAATGGTCAGGTGGTTCTCGTGTGTGTGTGTGTGTGTGTGTGTGTGTGTGTGTGTGTGTGTATCTGTGTGTGTACATGTGTATGCATGTATAGAGGTGTGTGCATGTGTGAGTGTATGTGAGTGTGTGTGTGTGTGTGTGTGTGTGTGTGTGTGTGTGTGTGTGTTTAGAGGCTAGAAGTCAACCTTAAGTGCTATTCCTCAGTAGCCTCCCACCTCTTTTAATGAGACGGGGTCTTTTCATGGCCTACAGCTGGATGAGGCTAGCTGGGCCTGGCTGGCCGGTGAGCCACAAGGATCTTCCCGCCTCTCCCTTGTTAGAACTAGGATTGCAAGTGCATGTACCACCACGCCTAACTTTTTCCTGTAGGTGCTGGAGATTAAGTTCAGTTCTCCTGCTCATGTGACGAGCACTTTACTGACAGTTATCTCCCCAGGCCCGGGGGACACCCATTTTTAAGAGGATTTAGCACTAAAGCTGTCTGGGGTTTCCTCTGAGCCTGAACACGTCGTAGGCATAGGTTGAGATGGCATTTCCAGCTTTAGGTCGACTAGAGAGGCCTTCCTGTTTTGTTAAGAGCATTGTGCATTCACCACGGTCTGTCTACCCACATTCCAGGAAAGCTCTCTATGGCCTTGCTCCTAAGGAATCCAGGCTGCCTTAACAATGGCTCCCTTGTCGTCCTGAGACACTGGTGGCCACAGACAGCACAGCATGGCCCATACTTCGGAAGCCTAAATCTCTTCACAGCATACTTTGAAATAATTTAATGCTAAATCATGTTTGGTTTTCAATGGTTGCCATAGAAATCTACTGAATTTAGGCAATTTATATTGAGAATTCTGACAGGTGAACCAAACCAGACTAAATAATTAACAATACAGTGAAAATACTGAGTGGAGAGGTAATAATTCTAGTGCTTAAGAGCTAATGCAGGTGGGGTAGGCGGAGCTTCTGAAAAGCCCCAGCTTCTGTTCTGGCCTGTGTCATGAGGGCCTCCCAAGAAGAGAGAACACTTCCGATCTTCTCTTTCATGTGGGGCTGCTGAGGATGCTCCCTTTTCCTGTCAGCCAGGCCATTAGAGAGCAAGGTGAGAGGCTGTCTTCTCATTGGCTGTGGATGCCCTCTCATTGTGGATGCCCCAGCAAGTCTCACATAGCCAGAGCTGAGGAATTACCTTGCACTTCTGGTACTCCCACAGCCAACTCCTGAGTTTCTGTAGAGCAGTGGCTCAAATCCAGTCTCCATTCTTTGTAGGCAGGCACTCTGCCAATAGAGACACTCACCAGTCCTAACTTAGAGTAAGCATGTTTAGAAGTAGTGTGCAGAAACTCTGTGCATTGTGTGAGCAGACACGGGGATTAGGCAAAGGGAACAGGTGCTAGGTGGCTCAGTTAATGGACATACTCTCTTAAGTGCAGGCCTCATTTTCACAGTGTATGTATAGTAGACTTCTATTAGGGACATAGCCTGACAAAGGTTCTAGATGGAGAGAGTGTGTGTGTGTGTGTGTGTGTGTGTGTGTGTATGTGTGTGTGTGTGTGTGTATAGGTCAGGAGTCATTCCTCAGGTTCTAGCCACCATTTTTTTGAGGCAGGCTCTCCCACTAGCCTGGGACTCATTGATTAGGCTAGACTGGTTGGCCAGTGAGCCTAGTGATCCTTGGGTCTCTTTGTCCCCGGTTCTGGGATTACAAGAGCACACTAACACAATTGGCTTTGTTACATGGGTTCTGGGTATTGAACTTGGGTCCTCATGTTTGTGCTCAGGCACGTCACTGTCTGAGCTACGTACTGTCTTAGTTAGGGTTTCTACTGCAGTGAAGAGACACCATGACCATGGCAACTCTTATAAAGGAAAACATTTAATTGGAGTGGTTTGTTACCATTTCAGAGGTTTGGTCCATTATCGTCATGGTAGATTTGGTGCTGGAGAAGGAGCTGAGAATTCTTACATCTTGAGCTGCAGGCAATAGGAAGTGGATTGTGACACTGGGCATGGTTTGAGCATATATGAGACCTCAAAGCCTGCCTCCTCAGTGACACTTCCTCCAACAAGACCACAACTACTTCAACAAGGCCACACCTCCTAATAGTGCCACTCCTTTCAGGGGCCATTTTCTTTCAAATCACCACAGTACCTAGCCCAGAAAGTGGAAGTCTCCTTACTTCACTACCATAACATGGTTAACTATTTTCTGAATATCCTTAAAGAAAGTGAAAATAATATTTGTGTGTAAAATCTGTATATGTAATATCATTTTTGTTTGGAAGGAGACTGGTGGAAGATCCACCTCAACTCCCCTCCCCATCTCTTTCCCTAAACTCACCCTTTCAAAGCCCGCCAAACACAGCTCCTCCCCAAGAGAGGCTCAAGGACTCTCCCACAGGGTATATAAGCGGCATTCCTGGAAACAGTCATGTGGGTTCTTCCAGTCTTGCATCCCATCTCCTCTTGCGGGACCAGGGATCACCTGGGAACACTTTACCCATTAAACCTGGGCTTTCCAACTGGGTCTGATTTGTTTTGTTGCGTCAGTGGAGAGGCCTTCAGGAGGCCTAAAACGTATCAATTTTTACATTGTTAAATGCAATTATACTATGTACCTTCCATGTACCTTGATTTTTTGACTATCAAATTAATAAATCAGCACACATAACCCTATCTCATGAGAACATACTGTTTTATTTTATATTTTATAAAAATCAGCATTTTATTCAACAATTTCCATACTTATATGTGTGTTTCAAAAATAAATAAATAAAAAGTCTGGCAAGGAAGTCAGAGATGCCCTTTTTCACAATCATGTGTCCAATGCCTCAAGTTTTCAGGGGCCCCTCAGAGGACCAGCTTGTTTCAGCCACCTTGGAGTGCTGATGAAAGCGGAATTAACATAGCTGTCTGAGGTCAGGGACAACAGGAAGGGCAGTCTGTGTCCCTGGGACCATAGTGCCATCTCCCTGGATGAGCATGACAATGTTGAACGGTGACTTCATCTTCGTGGTTTTGCAGGGCACAGAAGGGTGTGTCTGTGCAGTGGCTAAGGTTCTCCTGAGGCTGCCGGTCTCCCATTGGTGCTGCTGATCTCCCTGCTGGCGAGGAGTTGACCCAGACGGTCACATGAAGCCACACACAGCTGGTGGCTGCAGTGTGGTCGTCTGTCCAGAGAAGTGCTGACAGGCAGAAACAGCAGCAGACTCTCCAACAGACAGAAACAACACAGAACCTCCAACAGGCAGAGACAACAGCAGGGCCCTCCAACAGGCAGAAACAACAGCAGATCCTTCCTCCAACAGGCAGAGACAACAGCAGGGCCCTCCAATCAACTTCTCCATCAGAAAGGAGGCTTGGGCAGAGTGTCCCATGACCCACCTTTCTGAAGAGTCACCTGACTTCAGTGTTACTTGTCTGGGAATGCTGACAGGACCCAGTGCACCCTGGATGCCTTGGAGTCACTAAGAGCACATTCTCTTGAAGAGGATGCAGGTTAACTTCAGAAAGCCAAGCAGCGAGTCACAAGAAAGCAGAGACCCACAGCAGAAGAGGTGGAACAGCACCTGTTTGAAGACCTCACAATCTCACGTTGTAAGAACCCCAACCAGTCCCTTTACAAAAGCCCTTCCATTCACGGAGTTCAGTGAAGTTGCTGGATGAAAAAAGTCAACATTTGAAAGCAACTGTTTGTACACACAGACAGTGAGCAGGAAATTAGAAAAACGAGACCATTTGCAGTATTACCCAAACCAATAAAAAAATGCTTGAGCTAAAGAGATCAAATGATTTTGCTCTAAAAACTATAAAACAATGATAAAATAGTAAAGAAAAACAAGGGAAGGACAAACCTTTATGATCTAGGAAGCTTAATTTTATTCAAATGTCCATATTACTCAAAGTGGGTTTAGAGGTATTCCAAAACCGTATTAAGATTCTCGTGACACTTAGAATAAAAATAGAAAAGCGACATGGGGAGATGGCCGTCTGTAAAGTGCTTGTAGCCCAAGCGTGAGGACCTGAGTTCAGTCCCCAGATCTCACACAAAAAGCTGGGAACCATGGTGTGTGCTCCGGTCCCAGTGCTGAGGAGGTTCCAGAGACAGATGGAGCCCCGGGAACCAGTGACCGCTAGCTTAGCTTAGTTACTTCAGAAAACCAGACAGATGCTGCCTGAAGCTGAGGTTGTCCTCTGGCCTTCACGTGCATGCACAGCTATGTGCACATGCAGTTGCACATTGTGTACACACACACACACACACACACACATACACACACACACACACGCATGCCCGCACGCATGAGAGGGGGCAGTGGGGAGGGAGAGAGAGGGAGCAGAGAGATCTGAAATTACTACAGTGCCACAAAAGACCCTATCTTCAGCAAGAAGAAAAGGCAGTATACTTCTTGATTTCAAAACGTATCAAAATGTATCAAAAGGCGGCAAGGCTGCAATAATTGAGGCAGTATGATCATGGTACTGGCACAGACTGGCATACAGACCAAACGAATTGACTGGAGAACTCAGTAGTTCAATCTAAACATTTATACCCAACTTAGTTTCAATAGTACTCAATGGAGAAGGGGCCGTCCATCCAACAAATGATGCTGGGAACTGAAAATCCGTATACAAAGGAAGGAATTGTACTATTAACTTTACACAAAATCCGTTCCAAATAAATTTAGACCATAAAATGATAACTTCTAAAGAATGCATAAGAGAGACTTTATGGCATTGGTTTTGGTGGAGATTCATAGGTAAGAAACCAAAGCAGAGTAGACAACTCAAAGGAGATTTCACAGTCAAGGAAACCATGCACAAGGCAGAAAGGTGGCCGGAGCATCGGGAGAAAACACCAGCAGACTTTTACCATTTTTATCTAGTAAGGAGTTAGTATCTAAAATACATTCAGAACTCTCCCAACTCAATGGCTAAAAAGAAAAAGAAGAATAAGAAGAAGGAAAACAACCAGACCAACAAGAAGCTAAGAAAAATAGAATAACGACCTGACTCTGGATATCTGGATTTGTCTCCAAAAACGATACACCTGGGCACTTGGGGTGCACAGGTGTGTGAGAAGATGCTGTCACTTGCCATCAAGGAAATGCAAATGAAAACCACACTGAGGAATCCCCTGCACTATTTAAACAACTACTGCAAAAATGCTGAAGTGCCGACAAGGATGTGAGAAAACTGGAAGCCGTGGCTATTCCGGGTGGGAATGCCGCTGGTGAAGCAACTGTGGGCAGGCAATCTAGATAGAACGCAAAAACTCAGACTAGAGCAGCCACGAAATCCCACAGGCCTCAATTCTGGGAACACACCCCAAGGAATGGAAACTGGGATGTTGAGAGCCACTGCTGGTGATAGCGCAGGTATTAAATTCACCCGAAAGTCCACTGAAAGATGAATGGATGAAGGAGGCGCAGAGTGTACCAAGTACGAAGCCTTACAGAGGTGGGGCAGCGTGGGTAACCTTGGGAGCAGTGCCCCCAAGCAAATAAGGAAGGCTACAGAGCATCTGCAGCTTGAATCCACATTTAGGAAGCACCTGATGTCAGCACACCCAGAATCAGAGCGGAGTGTGCTTTCCAGGAGCTGCAAGAAGAGATGAGCATAAAAAGTTGAGTTATGCAAGAAGAAGGTTCTAGAGATCTTCTGTACACTATTGACCCTGCACTTCTCACTATATGGTGTGTTTAAATATTTAAAAGACCAGTGTTAACTGTTAGCACCACAATAATATAAATGAAATTGAGAATCAAGAAGACAGACAGATATCTGCCTAGATTTACAATAGAGATGCCTCTCTAAAATTATCTAATTTAATATTACAGGTGTATATTTTTAAATAATGGTCTGGAGTTCCAAAAATTAAGTTATACCACATATGTAAGAAAAAGACGTAAATATATCTGTTTCCTGCTGTCTCTTTCAAGTCAAACTACATTTTCTTGTTTTCCATTTGGAATAGGATTTCATGTAGTACACAGGCTGGCCAGGAACTCAGCTAAGGACAGCTTTAAATTCGAGTCTCCTGCCTCTGGCTTCTCAGTGCTGGAATGACCCATGTGCATCAACATGCTTGGCTTGCATGATGCTGGGGGTGGAACCCAGGGCTTGTTATGTGCACTCTACCAACCGAGCTGCTCCCCAACCCATTTTTGATGTGTAACTTTACAATTAGTAATGGAGAAAAGAGGCGTTTTGTTTTTGCTGCTAAGAGAACAGATTGCTTTGGAAGGAGAGAGGAGCCTGAGTGAGAGGTCACTGCAAACAATATACTGTAGATGTGGTTTTCAACTTCCATTTCTGTCATGTGGTCAGTTCTGTCATGGGATCAGTCAGCAAAAATCAGCCAAGGCAAGTTTCGTCTTATTGACACCTTGCAGAAGTAAAATAAGTAAACTAAAATCCGGAAGGATTTTTTTTTCCAACCTTAGAGCAGCTTGTGGCACTGTTGTCCAATGCCAACTCCACACCTGTGTGCCAGAGCTGCCCACTTTACAGCAGCATTTCTGGAAACTTTTTGAAGATCAGGGATCTGGTTAATCGTGGTAGGAGTCCAGCTCAGTATGCCTGCAAATGAGTGTACATGTCAGTATGACACCTCAGGGTGATTTAGATTTCTAACATGTCATCATCAGACGGTAGAAACAGTGGCCTGTGTGAAGAGTGGAGCTGTCACCCATTGTCCCACTGTGACTGTGTTTGACTTTGGCTGTTCAGTCTCTGATTTTGCTCTCAGCTCTGGATTACTCAGTCATGTCTTAGCTATATCATGATGAAATTAAGCCAGAAAACAGAAACTTTGTAGAACATCAATACTGTTTGTTTGTTTGCTTGCTTGCTTGCTTTTGAGAGATAAGGTCACATGTAGCCTAGGTTGGCCTCTAATTCTCTGTATAACTGAGGAGGAGCTGGAAATTCTGACCCTCCTGCCCCTACATCCTGAGGCTGGGATTACAGGTGTGTACCACCGTATCCAACTGAGATACATCCCCAGCACTGCGCTGCATGCACTTTGTGTGAGTGTGTGCGTGCGTGCAGTAGAAAAAATATAATCTTAAAGTTTTCCTGGATTTGACTCCTAAAGTATCAAGTCAACTAATTGCAGCAGAATGCTGGAGATTCCTCACTTCCAAGCAAGGTTTATCAACATGTTTGCTGTGTGACAGTTATGGGGACACTGTGAACACAAGTCTGTTCACACCAGAAAGGGCACAGAGCACAGAGAAAAGAAATGCTTCCACTTCAGCACAGATGAGTGAGCCAGCCACTTCACTGTGGAGGGAAGGGGGACAGAAGACTTCAGAGCAGCTGCACCCCAGGAGGTCCACCCTGTGGGTGTCTCCTCATGGAAGCTGCATCCTTGAGAAGCCTGACAGCATGCCTTAAACTTCCTGAACAGCCTTCAATCAGCTGTGGGAGGAGAGCTTCATTCCCAGGTACCCTTACTGCTGGTATAACCTTGGTGAGGGGCTTGGGAATCTTAGAAGGATCAGGAACACCCAAGAAATGAAGTTGTTTATTCTTGAGTCTTAGGAGGCTCTTCCTCTCTCCAGGAGGAAATGTCTCTATCAGAGGAAGCCATTCCACAGCTGCACGAAAAAAACAAACAAGCAAGTTTGTGAAGTCCACAGTAGAGTTCACATTTTTTTTATTTACTTAAATGGTCATAGCCAGGCGAATGCTCACTGGGAAACATGAGAAGTCATACAGAGCAAAGGGCTGGGAGCTGAATTCTCTTACTGCCTTTATTTTTTGTCCAACACTGACAGAAAGAAACTTTTGCATTATTTTGTGAATAATGCAAAAAATATGAAAGAAAAATAGAAGGGAATTGGGATTCCCACGAAACTCACAGTTTTCTGCTGAGTAGTCAAACCAGTCGAAGAAAATGCCAGGAAAGTCCCTGAAGTCCGCCTCAGATTGTCAAATAAGCAATAGTACAGGCAGATGGGCAGGAGTCTGGATGGGAGACATGGCTGAGACAGGGAGCCTTAAAGATAGGGATCTGAGAGCCTGCCCAGCAGCAGGAGCAGACAGGATGTCTCCAGAGTAGAAGAAACCCACTTAATCTGAGGGTTACTCTCACTGATAGACAAATCCCTCAGAATGCAGGTGCTCAGAGAAACCCAAATAGCTGTTTCTAGCAGTCTGGTTTTTCTTGGTGGTGATGGTTTGGTTTGGTTTGGTTTTGGTTTATTTGTTTGTTTGTTTGTTTTCCATTATGCCTATACCCAAGTGTGTGTGTGTGTGTGTGTGTGTGTGTGTGTGTGTGTGTGTGTGTTTGAAGGGGTTGCTTTTCTTATTTTTTTCTTCTCTCTCTCTATCTCCTTCCTTTCTTCCATTATTTATTTACTTACTTACTTACTTACTTACTTACTTATTTATTTATTATTCGTTTGAAATATCACCTCACAAAGTGCCTTTGTAGGTGAGTACCAGGAGAACTTTGTGGAAGCCAGCACCACCTGCCCGGCTGTCACAGTACTTCATGATGTTGCACCGTGTTGTGCTATATACTTTGTTTCATCATCTGTTTTGGGTCACAAAGTATCACAGTTGCCAGCAGTGGTACCAAACATGGTGTGGCAGGCCCTAAGGCACAGTTAGCTCAAGGCCAACCTGAAACACAGTCACATTATAATGTGCAAAACGTTGAGGATCTGTAGTTACCCCAGTAGCCATCACTGTGCCCAGAGAAGCATGAATCTGTCACTGGAGAGGTGACTCCATGCTTAAGAGCACACACTACTCCTCCAGAAGACTAGAGGTCAGGTACCAGCACACATGTTGGATAGCTCATAACTACCTGTAACTCCTACTACAGGATATCTAAACACTCTCTTCCAACATGGGCAGGCACCTACACACACACACACACACACACACACACACACACACACACACACACGTAAATAAAATTACAAAATATAAAATGCCTATCACCGACCTGCAAAGAAATGGCCATGGTACACTCCTGACTTCTGCACGGCCTGAACCAAAGACTGTTTTATAGAATTTTTTTAATTGTTGGGGTCAAATAGCCACCACCAACACAAAATGAAGGTAGGCAAGCTAACAGGTACTTGATGCAGGCACTGAACAGCGGGAGTCCCTCTATTCTTCAGCATGATGCTCTCTCAACAGGATAGGAAATGCAACTTTATGTTCTGGGTGCGGGGGGGAACATCCTGGATGAGATATAAATTCTACAGACTGCCAGCCATGGACTGCATGTCTGCTTAGCATTCATGTGATGGAGTGGAATGTGTGCAGAATTGTACTCCACACTAGGACACTCCGGACATCCCCAGGAAAAGCATTTGTGTTATTGTTAGGGCTGTGAGCTGACTGGTCCCTTTGTGATAGAATTGCCTTTTTCTTGAACAAATGCCCGATAGACATAATGCATATGCTGTTCATACATGGATATCTAGAAGACACTTTCTTGAAAATAAACAGATGAACCTGTCACTTCAAGGAAGCCAAGTGGTAGTGTATGTTGTCTGTGATAAACTTTGAGCTTTTCAAGTGAAAATTGGAATTCTGAAAACTTGTATCCACCACCACGATCTTAGCAGCTTCCTAATATATCACGGCTTTGCTGACAAGATCCGTGGTGATAGTGATGAGTGCGGTTTTCATATTACACTAGAAAAAAATGTGTTAACATTCGGCAGGCATGTACAGTGTACTAAATCACAGTACTGCAATGCAGTGATAATAAAGTTATGCATGGGCAAATGTCCTGCCAGAGATCATGACCAAAGGATTTCGATGTAACAGATATGGAAGATGATGTGGATGTGTTTCAAAATTCAATTTTAGGGCTGAGGATGTAGCTCAGTTGGTGGAGAGCTTGTCTGGCATGTCTGAAGCTGTGGATTTGGTCTCCAGCCCCACAAAACCAAACACTGTGGTGCGCATCCACAATCTCAGAATTGTTAGCATGCTGAAGGGGGAGGACCAGAAGTTCAAGGTCATCTTGAGCTTTCTAGGGGGCTCAGGGCAAGTCTGGGGGCATGAGGTTTGTCTCAAAAGTGTTTTTCCCAACATTTAAAAGTTATTACCAGAGGAAACTCTTTGTATGTATCTACAGGATGGCTTTAGCACACTTCAGTCAGCCACAATGGAAACACAAAGGCCACTTCTTCACGTTTTTTCTTTTCAGAAAAAGTTAGTAGTTATTTTTCAGACATTGTGCACCCTATGTTAATATGTTTATCACTGATGTTTCTAAATAAATTAATAGAATAAATAGGACATTGTCCATGTTCATTTCCAGTTTGGTGATTACCAATAGCTATAACTCACATGAGTGCAAGCTCTCTGTACTTCTCAGACTTGTATAAAATTGCCAAGAGTTCAGGAGTGCATAGACTTTGGGAAACCCTACACCAAGTGCCAGAGAGAGCCTGGAGGAGGAGATGGAAGGCACCTTGTGAACCCGAAGTGGATGTTGTTAAACTCAAGTGGTAAGAGTAACGCTGGGATGAGTTTATAGAAAAGGTCTGGAGCAGGCACAGCACTGGGATGAGTTTATAGAAGAGATCTGGACAGGCACAGTGCTGGAATGAGTTTATAGAAAAGGTCTGGAGCGGGCACAGCGCTGGGATGAGTTTATAGAAGAGATCTGGAGCGGGCACAGCGCTGGGATGAGTTTATAGAAGAGATCTGGAGCGGGCACAGCGCTGGGATGAGTTTATAGAAGAGATCTGGAGCGGGCACAGCACTGGGATGAGTTTATAGAAGAGATCTGGAGCGGGCACAGCGCTGGGATGAGTTTATAGAAAAGGTCTGGAGCAGGCACAGCACTGGGATGAGTTTATAGAAAAGGTCTGGAGCGGGCACAGTGCTGGGATGAGTTTATAGAAGAGATCTGGAGCGGGCACAGCACTGGGATGAATTTATAGAAGAGATCTGGAGTGGGCACAGTGCTGGAATGAGTTTATAGAAGAGATCTGGAACAGGCACACACCGGTCACCCTGGCACCCAAGGAGTCCAGGTAGGGAGATTATAATGTTTTAAATTTTTGTGTGTGTATTTGAGTACAAGATGCCAGGTACCTGTGGTCATGGTTTGTGGAGGTCAGAGAACAAACTTGGGTACAGGTTCTGATCCATTTTGTTTGAATCAGATTTCTTGCTGCCTCTACCCACCACATACATCAGGCTAGTTTACCTGGGAGCTTCCGGTCTCCTGTCCCCACTTCCCATCTACCTGAACACTGCTGGGATACAGACTCATGGCTATGGCAACCTCTTGGACAGGGCTTCCTGGAATCAGAATTTAGATCCTGCCAGATTCTTTACCCACTAAGCCACTCTCCCTGTCTATGGACCATGATTTTGATGCCAGCCTGGATATAGAGAGCCCATCTCAATCCCTTATCTTCAAGAAAGAAAGGGAAAGTGCCAGTGGGCTCAACTGGATTAAAAATTGGGGCTTTAGACAAGAGAGGGAGGGGTACTGAGTAAATGACTAAAGGGATATTGTATATAAAATAAACATTCCCATGCATTTATAATAAAAAATCATATACATATATAATATGTCTAGACATGAGGCTGTGGCTGCTCTGTACCACGTGGATTTAGGATAAGTAAGTTTGTCGAGGAGGATAGGAGCCTTCTTCTTTCCCACCTCCCAGCCAGTATAATATACAAGGTTGAGTTAGCTCCTGGGGATCGTAAAACAGTGTAAGTTTGGGGGAGGTGTTCCCCCTCTCCAGTTGAACTCTATAACCTTGCTCACATATGCAACATGAATCACCTCATTTTATAGTAATAAATAAGACTTTTATATGAAATATATGCTATATAAGTATGTATGCATATTATATGAATTGTATATACATATCATTTGATTCCATTCACCCCTCCCTTGTTTCCTATTTTTCTTGAATACATGCCTTTGTCTATTGTCTCAATCCTTTATGTACTATACAAATGATGTAAAGAATGAAGAATAGCTTGGGGAGCTGGAGCATGGCTTGGTTGATAGAGCACTGGCCTAGCCTTAAGGAAGCCCTGGGTTTAGACTCCAGCACTTCATAGACCTAGGGTGATGGGGTACCCCAACACGTGGCGGTAGAGGCAGAAAGATCAGATGTTTAGGTTCATCTTCAGCTGCAAAGGAAGTTCAAGGCATGTCTGGGCTATATAAAAGAAAATAAAGAATGATTTTTTAGTAGACAAGAAAACTTCTCTGGCAGCAATTTAAGAAGGACCCCTGCTGTCAGTGATTTTAGCTGTGGTTGGTAATATTCACTCTGTCTTTTTTCTTTTGTGTGTTTTATATTTTGTTTCCTTGTTATTGAAAGTGTCATTGTTTGATATTTTTGTCCCAGTATTGAAAATAGATAATGGTGAAAATGAATAAAAAATAAGGCTTTTTCCGTGGAACCTCTAGGTTTTGGTAATCCATTAATGATTAATAAGTATTTACAAAACAGCCTCTGCTGTGAGCTTCTGTTGTGGACCTCCATTGGCTGAACACTGAGGTCAGGCTGAAGGAGGTACTCAAGGCTGCATGAGTTCTCACAGCTTGCTCATCTCAGTGAGAGAGGAGCAAGACCAGGTGCTACTGGAATGTTGATGTTTACTCTCAACCACAGCAATGGCAAGGTGACAGGCCTGTGTAGAAGTGACAAGGAAGTGAAAGGGGGGAGAGAGACACTGAAAATGACTTTGTACTGCTTTGGGAAGGAGATCAGGAGAGTTGGTCAGTTCTTTTGAAAATATCTATCATCTATCTATCATAATCGATCTACCGATCTATCTATCTATCTGTCTATCATCTATCCTCTGTCTATCATCTATGTATCTATCATCTGTCTACATACCTATCATCTATCTATCTAATCTAATCTACCTATCATGTATCTATCATCTATCTATCCATCATCTATCTAACTATCATTTATCTTCATCATCATCTATCTATTTATTCATGTGTTTGCAAGTATATATGTAGTGTATGGGCATGTGTGTGTGTGCAGGTGTACATGAATGTGTGCAGAGGCCTATAAAGGACACTGGGTGTCCTTCTCTGTCACTCTCTGCCTTAATTCCTTTGAAACAGAGTCTCTAACTGAACCTGGAGCTGGGCTAGTAGCCAGCAAGCCCAGGAACATTCAGGTCTCTGCCTCTCACAGTGCTGGGATTTCAAGCATGCTTATTATGTACTGCTTTTTATTTGAATTCTGGACATCCAAACTCAGATCCTCAGGTCTGCACGGCAAGCATTTGACCCACTCAGCCATCTCCCCGGGCCAGCAGTCGGATCTGGTGATATTTTTATGGATGTGCAGATAGTTACTAACTTCCTATTACTCAGCTTGAAATTTTTAAGTCAAAATATATTATTTCCAAAGAAACTTCCTGCATTTTAAGACTTGATGATAATTATTTCTTCCTGTATGAAATTGAATTGTTTTGAAATAAAAAAAATGCTAAAATGTTGGGTCCTGTTTTCCACAGACCAGTTTGTCTTTGGGGAAGCAAAGGGCACTGTGGATCTATAGAACTGTGTGCTGCCTAATTTTATGTCAACTCGACACAAGCTATAGTTATATGAAAGGAGAGAACCTCAGTTGAGAAAATGCCTCCATAAGATCAGGCTATAAGTAGACAAGACTGTAGAGCATTTTCTTAATTAGTAATCTCAGTGGGGGAGGGCCCAGCCCAGTGGGGCACATCTGGACTGGTGGTCTTGGGGTTTGTTTTTGCTTTTTTGTTGTTGTTTTTTAGTTTTTTGAGACAGGGTTTCTCTGTGTAGTTTTGGTGCCTGTCCTGGATCTCGCTCTGTAGACCAACCTGGCCTTGAACTCACAGAGATCTGCCTGCCTCTGCCTCCCAAGTGCTGGGATTAAAGGCGTGTGCCAACGCCGCCCAGCAGTCTTGGGTTTTGTGAAAAAGCAGGCTGAGCAAGCCATGGGCAGCAAGTCAGTAAACAGCATTCCTCCATGGTCTCTACATCAGCTCCTGCCTCCAGGTTCCTGTCCTGCTTGAGTTCTTGATTTCCTTTGATGATGATATGAAAGTTCAAATAAACCCTTTCCTCCCCAAGTTGCTTTTGGTCATGATGTTTCATCACAGGAATACTAACCCCCAACTAAGATAGACTTTTTCTTCGCTTTTACATTAAAAGGAATGTCTGGAGCTGGGGAGTTACTTCAGTCAGTTAGGTACCTATTGTGGAAGCATGAAGCTTTAAATTCAATTACCAAGATCCACACAACAGTGTTGGGTGTGTAGCTGGATGTTAGTGGATCACACCTTTAAATCCCAGCACTCTGGAGGCAGAGGCAGGCCTGTGAGTTCAAGGACAATCTGGTCTACAGAAGGAATTCAAGGACAGACACTCAGAACCCTCACCCCCCAAAAAGTATCAGGTGTGTTAGTATACTCATGATCCCAGCCCAGAGGCAGTTAGAACTTTGAGGATTGGTCAGACATTCTAATCTACTTGTCCAGCTCCAGGCTAGTGAGAGACACCAAAAGACAACATGGATCTCTCTTGAGAAGTGACAGCTGAGACTGCTCTCTGGGCTCTACACCCACAGGTGCACAGAAATACAGACACACAAAAGTATCTGCTGCCCTGGGAAAGCCACATGGCTGCTACAGATCCGTGTTCTGTGTCTACACAATGCAAGCACAGACATGTAGGAGTTAACAAACTGGAGCAAACTGTCCATTTAATGGTTCTATTTGGGTCAATTTCTTTATTTCACTCTGTCCTTTACTCAATAAAATAGGTACCATGCTTTGTAGAAGGCTTTATGATAGCTAACATACTATGGAATTTTTGTCTATATTTTGTAGAAAGCTTTTTCTTCAAGAAAATTGGTGGCATACTTCTCATTTTAAATTTCTAAGCAGTGAACTAGGTTGACTTTTTATTTTCTGGGAAGAGACATAAATATTTATAAATGGATATGCATCATGTGTTCAAAGGCCAATTGACTTTACTTCCTGACAGAATTTCTTTCTAAAATTTGAATATATTTATTTATATAAGATCTGAAGTACACTGAAAACCAGGTATTTCGAGTTAGGAAATGGCTAAGCCAGTTAAGTAGTCCTCTGGTAAGCTTAAGGACCTGAGCTTGATCCCTAACACTCGTGTGAAAAACCCAGGTGTGGGGGTGGAGCATATTTATAATCTCGGGGCCAGGGTTTAGCAACAAGCTCATCCCTGGACCAAACCTCCTCGGCAAGCTCCAATCCATGAGAGACCCTATCTCAGAAACTAAGGTAGGCAGCCTCCAAGAGATGACACCAGACACTGGCTTTGGGCACACACACACACACACACACACACACACACACACCCCTAAGTATCTCACACTGGAGTATGTTGGAGCCTCCTAGGTTTGTGAATGGGCTCTTGTCCCTTGCTGGTGGAAGGGAAGAAGTTTATAGCAAGTCACAGTAAACATCTGGTGGCATAAATCACATATCTGCCAGACTGCACAGCACGGTCAAGCTCGAGTCTGTTATGGACTACAAAATGCTTTTAAAGATGTAAACACTGAAAAACGAACTGAACTGAACCCTCCACCTCAGTGGCACTGTTTTGTTTCATGCGTTCTGAAGCCTTTGCCAGTGGTTTAGCTTCTACGCTGTTTGAGCAGGCCCAGTAAAAACACAATTTTCTGGGGTTTATCATTGACTTGTCCTTACATCATGCCCATTACTGAAGTTGACAATAAATTTTTAAATGCCACAGTAGGTTATCTATCTTAAAGGAAACTTTCATATTCTGAAATTATCTACAGATCTGATCTTTGATGTGAGTAATTGGGATAACTATGGTTTTAGTAAGCTTTTCATCCTCTTTGTGTATTGTCAAAGAGTTTTCTGCAATCATTGGTTTCCACACAGTGCTGATATTATCCAGAGGCCAACTAAGATACTGTCAGCCTTGGAATCTTTAAATATTTAGAAGACTCTACCACATCCAAACATGAAGTTAGAAAGGGCAGGTTGTGGTGGGTAATAAAATGGCACAGGGTAGTTACATACAATGATTTTCGGCTTTGTTTTTGAGGCTGAATGAAGTCCACCTTCTGGGGAAAATGACTGATTTTTAATGAATTTTGTGTTACATAAACAAAATCATCAGGCATATAGTTTGACTCTGAATTTCGAGATCACTGATCTCAGGAAAAGCTGTCGCTGCACTTAGGAACTGTTCTCAGCCAGCTGACTGGATGTCACGTGGTCACATCACCCTACCACATAGGGTCAAGGAGTTTGCAAATCCCAGAACATGGAACAAAGACCCTGAAATGAAGACAGCAAATGTTCTCACATCCCAGCAAATAACTCACATGAATGTCATGGCTGCCCAAAGACCTTGACAGGTAAAGACCACTGAGCTGGGGCATCACTTTCTAATAAATCCGTCAAGATCTTACCCAAATTCAGTCCTGTTTTATTTTATTTGAATATATTTAACCAAAATACCCCTTCTTGTTCTTTATCTTTTGAGACAGGGTCTCACGAGCCCAGCTTAGCCTGGAACTTAAAGATCCTACGAGGCTGATGTTGACCCTGAACTCCTGATCCTCCCAAATTCACCTCCTGGTCACCCAGTGCGGGGATTACAGGCGTGCACCCACATACCCAGTTTATGAGGTGCTAGGGATGGAATCCAGGGCTTCACATATGCTAGGCAAGCACACCACCAATTAAAAAAGTCCTTTTTTTTTTCAAAGAAAATCTCTTCATTTAATTTTTCTGTTAAATGCCACATTAAGTAATTCAAATTTATAGTAGTTTTCTACTTCGTTGAGAAGCTAAGTTCTTAGTTGTATATAGGCACTCATCCACAATTAACTAATTATTTATGTGCTTGACCAAAACTAAAGAATTATATGACAACAACTCTAATGTACCATTAACATATAAATTTTGTTATTGAGTTAATTCTTTCACACTAAAAACAACTAGAAAACCTAGATCTAACTATATATTACACTTTAAAAAAAACTCTAAAGAATTGTAACCGATGATGCCTTCAGTAATGAATGAGGGTAACAGAGCCTAGAGCTATTTGTGTGACTATACGCTGGTCCTTGAACATCCATCTCCTTACTTCCCTCCTCTGTCTTTCTCTGCCCCCCTCTCCCTCCCCTCCTTCTTTCCTTCTTTGAGTCACTATAGTATATGACGAGCTTTAGAAATATGGATACAGACTCTGGACACTTTGGGTAGTAGCTCAAATTTTTTTCAATGTGATTTTTAATATATGCATATAATGGTGAGTTATTAGGAGTTGGTTTATTACTATTGAACATTTAGCAGAACAATAGCAGTGCATTCTCTCTTAGGGTCTGTGATCTGACAGGTATGGGTTCTTAGGCCAATAACGATGTTGAGTACGGGTTTCATCCTGTGGAATTGGCTTTAAATCTAATCAGAGAAGCTTCTGTTTGCAATAGATGATAGTCTACACAGAAATCCACCACTAGTCAAAGTAAGGAGAATAAGAGGCTGCAGAATTTCCTGCTCTAACGGAACATATATACCCCACCCCTCCAAAGACTCAGAAATCATGTAGAAGAAGGAGGGGAAGAAGTGTAGTAGCCAGAGGGTGTGAATGACTACAAGGAAGCAGTGTCTTCTGAACACAGTAGGGCAGCTGCGCATGTGAGTTCACCGTGGTCATAACACTATGCCTCACACCTATGCAAGCCTAAACAATACCAATTAAGGCATGGTGAGGAGCAGTAGGTACAAAGTTTAGCTCCTGGCCAAGGTCTGTTGCCAGTTCTCAGCTTCGGGGACAGGAAGGGTCAGTTTCCTCTAGAAGTGTAGCCCCTGAAAATCGGTTCCCGTGGGAGGCCACACATCCAGGAACATCTGGGAAGCACAAATTGCCCTTGACGAGAGAAAGGAAAATGGAACACAGTGCTGGGCAGAAAGAGAAAAGGAGGTGGATCTTGGAAGAGTAGAGAGGGACGAATGTGATCAAGCAACATCATATACAGTTCTCAAAGGACAGATACAAATTATAAAAATGTAAATTTTTTGTTATTGCCTTTTTCAGAATAAAGTCAACTCATACTACCTAAATAAAAAAAAAAATCCTATTATAATAATTCCAGCTAAGAGGCTGCTAGAACAGCATAGACTTCTAAGGCATGCAGGAGTGTCATATTTCATTAACCTATTTAAATTTCACTTAAACGAAAACTTAGGCTCTAATCAGCACAAAGGTCAGCATTAATGTTGCATTTTAATACATATCTTGGCCCCCCAAGGTTATTGAACCAGTACATATGTTCTTTTACACTTAGTTTTTTTATTTGTTTCATCCAAATCTTCAGTAAGACTTTGCAAGAGTTACAGAAAACAGTACCCACAGATCTGCAGTTAAAAACTTGATGCCCACAGACAGGGGCGTGGTTCCAGAAGACCCCAGCTCTGCAGAGAGCAGGGAGCCAAAGGGCTTCACGGAATTCCTTAACCAGATTGCTAAGAGCATCAAAATGTGTCAGCTAATCTCTGACTAGGATTGTACTGCAGATACCAAATTGTGTTAATGGTGTGTTAAATGCTCTGTCCTGTGAGGAGCTAGGTGCTCAGATGTCTAGGTCGCTGTTTCTGTCCTTGAGTTGTGTGTAATTGTGTAACAAGTTGCTTCCACGATGTTTAAGGCAATGCTCTAAAGGAGTGTAAAGCTCCTGCTGAGTGGTATTTTGAAGTTTTGGAAGACTCAGGAAATCACACCTTTTTCCGCCTCTCCAGTTAAAAAGCTGGGCGGTGGTGGCGCACGCCTTTAATCCCAGCACTCGGGAGGCAGAGGCAGGTGGATCTCTGTGAGTTCGAGGCCAGCCTGGTCTACAAAGTGAGTTCCAGGAAAGGCCACAAAGCTACACAGAGAAACCCTGTCTTGAAAAACCAAAACACAAACAAACAAACAAACAAAAAACTGAATGAATGGGGTAGGGCAGGCAACAATGTTCAATGAAAAGAATTTAAAGGTTTGACTGGTGGGCTTAGGGTTGAAATATCAGGCCCTCCATGTGCTGCTGCAATGTCTTCCCAAGCTTTGGCGTGCTTACACTGAGTCACCCACCCAGAGTCCTCAATAGATTATTCCTGTGATGGCCAAAGCCTGGCCTTTGGCCATGCTGTGAACCATTGGGCTCGGCTCCCAGGCTTGTGGCTCAATGGCCCCAGGTGTTTCCCTGGGGGAATCTGAGCACACAACAGGGAAGTGGTTGGGCTTGGGGGAACCTTTTTTAATAATAGCCAGAGGTACAGAGAAATTATCCCAAGAGACAACTTTAATTATTTTTTATCCACGGGTTCCACCTCATCAAAGAACGATTCCTATCAAAGGAATTTCGGGGATGCAGTAAATGCAATCTCCAGTTAAATTAATGAAGTCGTATAAAACTAACTGCCAATTAGAGAATGAGGGAAAATAACTCATGCTTCCACAAATGAATTAACATTGTTTAAACAAAACCCAAGAAATCTGACAAATTATTTAACTTCTGGTATGGTATGCTAGAAATATTCCATGTAAGTCTAGTGTACTGATGATACCACTGGGGTTCCCAGGGGTGCGGAGCCCTTGCTCCTTCCCCAGCCGCTAAGATACCCTGTCACCCTTTGAATGGGGATTTGTCTTCTCACTCAGGCACCTGGTGACGCTCATGTTCATGGAAGACAGCCTCCCCTGTGATAAACTCATGATCCTGGCTAACACGCTGTACACTAGTTACTAGGGCTGGGGTGAGAGAGAAGGGGGGGGGGGTGTCACTGTTACTTTTCCTGTTGCTAAGGAAAAAAAAAAATACCTGATCAAAACACTTGAGGAAGGAATGGCTCATTTTGACTCAGGGCTTGAGGGCAACAATCCATTCTGCAGGGAAAGGCATGGTGGTAGGAAAGGAGTGGCCATCAGGAAGTAGAGAGTCATGCTTGTGGAGGCTCAACATGGCTCCTTTTCTTCCACCTAGGAATCCAGCCTGTGGACTGGTGCCACCATATTTAGGGTAGATCTTTCCACTTTAACTAACTTAATCCAGAAACATCCCCACAGACACGTACAGAGGTTTGTTTCCATGGTGATTCTAGACTTCATCAATTAAGATTGACAATCTTGGGGCTGGAGAGATGGCTCAGTGGTTAAGGGCACATTTTGCTTTTACAAAGGAACCTGCTTCAGTTCCTAGCCCCCATGTTGGACGGCTCACAGCTGCCTGTAACTCTAGCTCCTGGGAGATCTGATGCCTCTAGCCTCCTCAGACACCTGAACATACATGTCCATCCCCCTGCAATACATACAAATATATACACATACTTAAAAATAAAATAAAACTTAACAATTTTTTAAAGATTTACAATCTTAACCATCAAGATTAACCATGACACTACTAAAAGAAGCAGCTGTGTAAGCTAACAATGTCAACTTACATCACTGTGGTGAGCGTGTTTCCATCTTAATGTATTATACAGCAACATGTTACATGTCCAAGTATACATAATAAAGTTAAATTTAAAATAATTATTATTTATTCATTAAGAGCCTATTATGTACAAAACACTATGCAGAACTCCACTTTCACTTTGTGGTTCACCTCTCCAACTAAGTAAATTGTCCATAGAGTCCACAGTAGGATCCAGCACCAAATGCTGGTTTGTTTCAAAATGTGAGGTACCTTCCCTTATAAACAAACAAACAAAAAAAGTTGAAGTCCTGTTAGTACGAACTTTCATGCCTGTAGCTAGAATTTTCCTGCCTGGCCCACAGTCAGGACAATCTCTCTTACCTGCCAGTCCCACAGCCGCTCAGACCCGACCAAGTAAACACAGAGACTTATATTGGTTACAAACTGTATGGCCATGGCAGGCTTCTTGCTAACTGTTCTTACAGCTTAAATTAATCCATTTCTATAAATCTATACCTTGCCACATGGCTCGTGGCTTACCGGCATCTTCACATGCTGTTTGTCATCGTGGCGGCTGGCAGTGTCTCCTTCTGCCTTCCTGTTCTTTCTTTTCTCCTCTCTGTTAGTCCTGCCTATACTTCCTGCCTAGCCACTGGCCAATCAGTGTTTTATTTATTGACCAATCAGAGCAACACATTTGCCATACAGACCATCCCACAGCACATGCTCACTTATTGCTTATAAGAAAAGAAAGGGAGCCAGGTGGTGGATGCACACGCCTTTAATCCCAGCACTCTAGAGGCAGAGGCAGGTGGATCTCTGTGAGTTCAAGGCCAGCCTGGTCTACAAAGCTAGTTCCAGGACAACCAGGGCTACACAGAGAAGCCCTGTCATAAAAAAAAAAAAAAAAAAAAAAAAACACAAGACAAAACAGAACAAAACAAAAAAAGGAAGGAAGGAAAGAAAGAAGGAAAGGGGCTGGAGCTGGAGAGATGACTCAGGGGTTAAGAGCACATGCTGCTCTTTCAGAGGCCCTGGGGTCAGTTCCTAGCACCCACAAGGTAGCATGTGGTACACATACTTACATGCAGGCAAAACACTCATACATATAAATAAAAATAAGTCTCTAAAAAAGAAAGGAAAGGTAGGGAAATCATGTTTTCTGTCATGAAAGAGTAAACATTTTAATCTATTCTAATTAATTTTTTTATTTTTTTGCCTTCTCTTCCAGTTTTACTAATATCATATTACAGGACTTCTACTAGTAATAACTTTTGCAATTTAAAAGTTAACTTAAAATTGCTTACTGTCTCAGTATTATTGTGGCATGAGTCTTTAAGCAGAGCTTTTTTTTCCTTATGCTTTTGAATTGTCTTTCTTTTACTTACTAACAAAAGGCATGTGTGGTTTTACTAAGCCACTATGGTCATTAAATTTTTTTTTTTTTAACTTTTTCAAGACAAGGTTTCTCTGTGTAGTTTTGTGCCTTTCCTGGAACTCCCTCTGTAGACCCGGCTGGCCTTGAACTCACAGAGATCCACCTGCTGCCTCCTGAGTGCTGGGATTAAAGGCATGCACCACCACTGCCCGGCAGTCATTCAAACTTTTAACTAAAGTATTTACTAAAGCAATCCTTGATAACATTCCACAAGACTTCAGGTTGACTTATCACTGCCTACTTGGAATTGTTTCTGTTCTGAAAAATACTTTTATTCTTCTCTCACACTTGATAATTTCACAGCGTTTGTGTCTTTAGCATCAAGAATTCCTGCATTAGGATGCCAAAGACATTTTTTCCACGTTCTTGTGGCGTCGCTGGTGAGAAGCCCCAACAGTAAGACATGTTTTATTATCTGAAACTTGTTTTGACTGCCATAATCTTGCCTTTGTGTCCTACTTGTCGGCAAAGAGTCTTGAAGTTCTCTCCCTTGTTTAACGTGATGATCATTTCCGAGCTCGGCTTCTCACCAAAAGTGGCTTTCTCGCACCCCGTCCCTTGTGCAGCTGGTCTAGTTCCTCCATTACCCCAGAATTTCAAGACTGCTTATGACCACCATCTCCATTCTTCCATCCTGGCGGACTTTTTTTTCTTCTGTAAATGTTACTGCCTTTTCACTGGGGAGCTGGGAGAGACATGCATAAATAAGCATATCCTGTCAACCTTCCAGGACTGCCTTGAGTAGGATTTTGACTAGTTAAATAGATGGAGGATAAACATGGCGGGGAAATCTCAACCTGGCTGTCAACACTGGCCAGTGAACTTTCTAGATTTTCTAAATCTGTGAGTTTTCCTGTTTGTCACATCTACAATTTTAAAACTTTTAAAATTTCCAGACTTTGACTTGCTGTCTCTCCAAGCAGTCTAAGCTTTCTCTGTAGATAACACAGAACTAATTGAAAGTAATTTTTAAAGCAAACAGAGAGAGTCGAGCAGCAAGACACAGAACACCAAGATAAGCCGGGGTAGCTTTAGCCAACTGGTTGTTAACAAGAGAAAAAAAAAAATGCTTCCATGGGAGAAAGCCTCTGCAGCAGTGGGGGGCTGGGAACACTGGCTGGCCACACAGTGAAGACTCCTTCAGCCTACGCAAAAATCAACTCAGGACACCAAAGACCCAAATATAAGACCAGAGACTGAAAAAATCTGAGGAAAGATATTGGTATGTGGGGTGCTGAACTGGGGAGATGACTCAGTGGTTAAGAGAGCTTGCCGTGTGTACAAGCGTGAGCACTTGAGTATGTCTTAGTCACCGTTCTATTGTTGTGAAGAGACATCTTCCAAGACTAAGGTAAGTCTTCAAAAGGAAAGCATTTAGTTGGGGGCTTGTGCGCAGTTTTAGAGCGTTAATTAATGAGCATCATGGCAGGAAGCATAACACCAGGCAGACAGGCACGGGACCGAGAGCTTACATCCTGATCCACACACGGACAGAGAGAGAGACACTGGCCATGGTGTAGGCTCTTGAAACCTCTGAGCCCATACCAAGAGACGCACCTCCTCCAACAAGGCCACACCTCCGAATCCTTCCCAAGCAGTTCACCAACTAAGTGTGTGCTAATAAATGAGTCCATGGGGGGGTGGGTATTCTCATTCAAACCACCACAAGTTGAGATCCCTAGAACTCCAGCACTGTGGAAGATAGAGACAGGATGGTTGGGGCTTGCTGACCACTTGCCAAACGCCATGATCAGCGAGAGCCCCTGTCTCAAGGGAATGAAGTGGAGAGTAGTAGAATATGAAACTCAACATCCTCCTTTGACCTTCACAAGGTGTGCATACCTACATACCTACACACACACACACACACACACACACACACACACACACACCACACACACACACATGGTGGGGAGATTGGCCCAGGCAATGATTTTCTGGATGGGATTCAAAATATACAGAAGCAAAAGCAGAAACTGACAAATGTAAAAGTTGGTTTAAAACAAAGGAAACAACAGTGTAGAGACATCCCACAGAGCAGGCTAAGGGATTTGCCAGTCATTTACATAATAGAAGTCACCATTCACAATTCATAAAAATCCAAAGTAATTCTATTAAAAATAGGCAAATAAGCTGAAGAGAACTTCTCAAAAGAAAAATGAAGATAGCCAATAAAAGTTTGGGAATACTGCACGCATCCTCTTACCTTAGACTCTCACGATTAGGCACCATTATGCCCAGGTATATCCACTCTTTTAGTTTTTCTTTTTTTTTTTTTCTTATTAAGAAATGTTCTGCCAGGCGGTGGTAGCGCACGCCTTTAATCCCAGCACTCGGGAGGCAGAGCCAGGCGGATCTCTGTGAGTTCGAGGCCAGCCTGGGCTACCAAGTGAGTCCCAGGAAAGGCGCAAAGCTACACAGAGAAACCCTGTCTCGAAAAACCAAAAAAAAAAAAAAAAAAAAAAAGAAATGTTCTATTTATTTTACGCAACAACCACAGATTCCCCCTTCCTCCATCTTCCTGCCCCCCAGCCTTCCCCCACAAACCCCCCCATTCCCACCTCCACCAACTCAAGGTCTCCCATGGGGAGTCATTCAGTTGAGACAAGTCCAAGCCCCTCCCCACTGCACCAAGGCTGCACAAGGTATCACACCTTAGGCACTGGGCTCCCAAAAGCCGGCTCCTGCACCAGGGACAGATCTCAATCCCCTTGCCTGGGACTCCCAAAAACAGTTCAAGCTAAACAACTGTCTCTCATGTCCAGAGGGCCTAGTCCAGTCCCATGGAGGCTCCACAGCTATTGGTCCACAGTTCATGGATTTCCGGTAGTGTGGCTGGTCATCTCTGTACGTTTTCCCATCATGTTGTCAATGTTCCTTGCTTATAGAATCCCTCCTCTCTCATCGATTGGATTCCTCGAGCTTGACCTGGCACCCAGCCATGGATCTCTGCATCTGCTTTCATCAGTAATTGGATGAAGGCTCTATGATGACAGTTAGGGTATTCACTAATCTGATTACTGGAGTAGACCAGTTCAGGCACCCTCTCCACTATTGCTAGTAGTTTAAGGTGGGGTCATCCTTGTGGATTCCTGAGAACTTCCCTAGCATCCTGTTTCTTCCTATTCCCATGATGTCTTCATTTATCATGGTATCTCTTTCCTTGCTCTCCCACTCTGTCCCTGTTCCAGCTCGAACCTCCCATTTCCGTATGTTCTCATCCCCCATTCTTTGCCCTCCATTACCCCCACTCACCCCCAGTTTGCTCAGGTAGATCTCATCTATTTCTCCTTCGCTGGCCTAGCTATGTGTCTGCAGTCTCTGAAGGTGGGTGAGTTTGGGAGGAGGTGGGGCTTGTGGGTTACAAGGTCTGGTAGGGGATGGTGGTAGTCCGACCTGTCTGCAGGAGGTCTGCCTGCCTACTGGCCTGAAACTGGGACTGGAATGGGTGGTGGTGTGGGGGTGCAAGGTTGTGCCCCTGGGCCCAAAGCCTAGAAGCTGGGGTGTTCGGCTATGAGGACAAAGACTCACCTCTTAGTCCAATCGGCACTGGCAGGCTCTGTCTCAGGGAGCAGTTGCAGTCCGAAGATAGGTATTTCAAGGTAGAATTGCTGAAACTAAGTGACCATTCAAAAGAAATGGATTTTATAAAATCAGATTTCCTTTAGAAATGGGTGCTGTAAGCCGGGCCTGGTGGCTCACACCTTTAATCCCAGCCTTGAGAGCCAGAGGCAGACAAATCTGAGTTCCAGGCCTGCACGGTCTACAGAGTGAGGCATAATACATCCATTCTTAACACTGATAGACTGACAAATGGCTGGTATAGACATGACCCAGTACTCTTTCCCCACCCACATCCAGCCTCCCTCTTTCCCTCCTTCTCTTCTTCTGTCTCCACTGAGGTCCATGCTTTCCTCTTCATTAACTACTGATGCTTCTCATTCTCTCCAGGGCCTCATTTTTCTCTCACTCTGTACCCTTTGCCCCATTTTTTTTTAAGTGTGAGTTGTTCCGGGTGTGTGTGTGTGTGTGTGTGTGTGTGTGTGTGTTGCCTGGAGCCTCACACATGTCTACCATTGTGTCCCGTCTGTCCTGAGGGTACACATCCGTCTCTAGACTGAGCGCTCTTGTGAATAGCCGCAAAGTTACCTTTCAGTATCTTTACTGAGACGCCTTTTGGGAAAGACATTGCAAGCTTTCTGAATATAAGTCTTCCTTTAGTGTCCCCTCTTTTTTTATTCCTTCCTTCCTGACAGCCCCCTCAATGTGACAGAATCTTATGTAGGCCCAGACTGGTCTTGAGCTTGCCCACAATGATGCTGAACTTGTATTGCGCCTGCCTCCACTTCCTGAGCACTGGGATAACTGGCATGTGCCACCATACCTTGTTCATGTGGGGTTGAGGATGAAGCCCAGGTCTTCATGCACTAGGAGAGCACTCTACCCACTGAATGAAGTCCAAGCCTTGTTTCCACTTAATTCTATTTAGACTCCAGACTCAGGGCTCTGCAATCTTGTATCCCTTCCAGCTCCTCCTGCTCTGTCTGGTGAACTGATGGTTGTGCCCTCCAACTTAGACATCTGTGCCTAGTTCTACCAAGCCTCCAATCTCCAACTGGAGGGATGTTAAGAAAAAAATGAACCCAGTGCACAACTTGTGGTCTTATCTTTTTTAAAATTAATTAATTTATTTATTTTACATCCCAACTGCAGCCTCTCCTCCCTCCTCTCCTCTCTTCTCACTACCCCCTCCGCCACCCCTCAATCCATCCCTCCTCCATATTTGCTCAGAAAGGGGCAAGCTTCCCATGGGCATCAGCAAAGCATGGCATCTCAAGCTGCCATAAGACCAAGCACCTCCCCCTGTATTCAGGCTGGGCAAGGCAATCCAGCATGAGGAACAGGTCCCAAGAGCCAGTCAAAGCACTGGGGACAGCCCCCGCTCCCATTGCCAGAAGTCCCACACATAGACCACGCTACACAACCATCACAGACATGCAGAGGGCCTAGGCTGATGGTCCCGTCTTTACTATTAACACAGCTCTTCTTCCGGGGAATGGGGTGGATACACAGTGTTAGACTCTTGACCAGTATGTTCCTATAGAATTTGGTAAACTGTGTACAGGAAACCATTCCTGTGTGATTTTTTCACTCATTGCCATGGTCAGCCATTTTTAACAAGCTCCAAAAAAGAACTCCAGAATCTCCAGTATGACAAAATGTTTCAGTGAATTGATGGGTTTTTTTTCTTCTCTGCTCTATGCTTCCTGCCAAAAGGGAGAGGGGAAAAAAATCTGGATTCCTTGGCATTTATTGGGTAAACAGCATTTCATTTTTACACAAACGTTGACATTAATTAAGTCTCCGGACATCTGGGAAGTAGGTAAGCGTTCTGCTAATTTTGCAGAGGAGGAAATGAACTCACAGTGACCTGGCCAGTGGCCAGGGTCATGGAACAAGTCAGTGTCAGGAGGGGAGTGCTGCCCAGGAACGGCTGGCCGTGAATCTTCTGGTCAGCCGAGCTATGTTCTCAAGGGGAAAGAACACTGCGAATGTTCCTGATTTTATGTTGCTCATCAAACCTGCTAGACACAAGACTCTCCTGAGAATACCTGCTTCCAGTCTTAATTTTAGGAGTGAGGACCTGAGCAAGCAATACATATGAATTTTAAATAGCATAGGAGAGCTGGGTGTGGCAGCCAGGACTGGAATCCCTGCACTTAAGAGGTGGAAACCGGAGAATCAGGAGCCAAGGCCAGCCTAGGTTACATGCAACTATAGATCAAAAAATAAAAGCCCAAATTAAAAATAAAATGTTGTCTATTTACATGTGCTATAATTCTAAACTATTTTTTTATTCCCTTCTTCTGTCTTTCTCCCACTCAGTGACTCAAAAAATTTATTTCAGTCCATGTAGACACTAAAGGAAATTTTAAGGAAAATCCGTGTGATGATAAAGAAAAAGTCCAGATAAATGCCACACTTCGTACTTCTAAATGCCATTTTGTTGTATTGTTACATTGCCAAGATGGTGTAAATCGAGAGTATAAGAAAACATCCAGGACCGAGGAAGTGACTGAGTGAGTAAAAGCACTCATTGTTTAAGCATGAGCTCCTGAGCTCAGGTCCTGGTACCCACATAAAAGCCTGATGTGGTGGTGTGCATCTATAACCCAGAACTAGGGGGTGAGGACTGGCGGATTCCTTAGAGCTCTCTGGCCAGCCAGCCCAGCTGAACCAACAACAATGTCAGAGAGAGACCCTCTCTGATGGCAACTGGGTAGAAAGAGTTAGAGGAGAGCAGCTCTGACATCTACATGTAAGCACATGCATGAACACATATGCACACACACCAAAAACACCCATTTCTAAAAGACAAATTGCAAGCCCTTTGCTCCCACATCCGTAGTGTAAAACCTGAATAATATAAAGTTAATTAAATCAAATCTGAACTGAAGCCACCACCCTGCCTTGTCTTTTCCATTGGTGGTTCGTGTTACTCTTCACACATTCAGATTGATTGTGGAGATGGGAAGTTAGCTGGGGTGGGTGCTCCGTGGGAAGTTTGGTGGTAGAAGAATTTGTCTCTGGTGTGCAGGGGGTTGTGCCAAAGAGCAAATGAGTCAGTGCAGACAAAACTCGTGGGAGATGCCTGGCTCGTAGTGCCACGGACAAAATATCAGTTATTAATGTTGCTTGAGGTGTAATTGCTAGATTTTATATTTCTAAACTTAGTCCTAGAAAAATGCTATGTATGACCCAGAACACAGTAAGTGCTAAAGTAAAGGAAAAAAATATTGTTAGAACGGAAGAGAGAGAGAGAGAGAGAGAGAGAGAGAGAGAGAGAGAGAGAGGGGAGAGAGAGAGAGAGAGAGAGAGAGAGAGAGAGAGAGAGAGAGAGAGAGAGAGAGAGAGAGAGGCATTTTGGCAGTAGGCCAGGTTCTCATTTGTAGCTCATTTCTGTAACATTTCCATAAACTTCCCCGGAGTACAATGAAAACCTGTGTAAAGTGATCGTGCTGGCTTTGACTGAGCCCCCAGCACCAGGGAATTCTCACAGTGGAGAGCAGAGACTGGCTCAGAATGTTCGGTTACTTTCTCTCTCCACAGTGACTGCTGGAACATGTGGGCATGTCGTTTTTAGCATATTTTAATGTTGCTCCCAGACATGAGGCAGTTTTGCTAAACATTTGCCAGGGGAATGGGGAGCGTGGCTGTTTGTTGTACTGAGCTGTGAGAGAGCCTGGTGCTTGGCAAGGAGCAACCTTTTATCACTGGAGAGCTGGTAGAAGGTGTTCTTTGATACTCACAAAAATATGTGCATGGGGGATGCTCAAAATTGCATGCCCCAAAGCAAGATTTAAGGAAACGAAAGCATGCATTTGACTTAGTAGTCTTCTGCACAGCCTTAGTAATTACAAATAAAATCCAAATTTGGGCTTCCTACCCAACTGCAGACAGCATCTGAAGCAAGGATGTAGGAAATCAACTGGGAAACTGGATGCACACAGAGGAGGGAATCCTTCAAAAACACAGAGCATTTTCATTAGAAATTCCTAAACTGACAATGTGATCCAGCCATTCAGTTACCCACACTGGGAGCTGGAGAGACATCTCAGCAGTTAACTACATGGGCTACTCTTCCAGAGGTCACAGGTTCCATTCCCAGCACCCACATGATGGCTCAGAAACCTCTGTGACTCCAGTTCTAGGGAATCTGATGCCCTCTTCTGGCATCTGTAAGCACTGCATACAAATGGTACGCAGACCATGCACACAAAACCCTCATACGTGTAAAACAAAACAAAACAAAGCTTCAACAGTAACAATTGTGTAAACTCAAGGGCATCAGTCAGTTTCCCATATGAGGGACAGTTTGGTGATGCCCCCCACCCTACCCCCTGAGTTTGTGCATCTCTACCTAAGAATTGTGAGAAATGGGGATTCCAGTGTCATAGAGCATTAAATCAGAGCCGGGCATCAGTCATCAGGCTGGAATGCAATCCGTCACTGTGGTGGCAGACTGGACCCTGGTAGAGCAAGAACTCCCAGTGCCACACAGCTCTGAGAACTCTGACCCTTACTCAGCCCTCCACTTAGGGTTGTAAGATTGCCATCCCGTTTAGGCATGGGAACCTGAAGGATCAGCTAGGAGTCTCTTGACTCCACCTGCCTCTACAGCTGTGTTTACCAAGCATCACTCCTGTAAGGGACGTGCTGGCATGAGGGCTGTGTGCTTGAAGAGCAGAGAGGAAGCATAACGGGGACCCCCCAAAAGGCATTCTGGACAATTGTGCTGTTTTTGGGGGAGAAGGTAAAACTGCATTATAGATCGCAAGTTGTCTAGTCCATTCAAAACCTGGATCCATGGGGAGAAATTAATCAGGTGTTATCTCTTCATGTCATCTAGAGAAAGAAGACCTTAGCCAGGTGTTACTCCATTGTGATTAAATAATGATTTAGTGAAGTCTGAAAAATAAAACTCCCTTTGGAGTGTTTTGATAGCTTAATTCTTTCTTTTTAACTAATATGTCTAGTTAAATACACACAGAAATTCCAAACATTGTTTGAAAATCCTGATCCTGATTAAAGTTAGATCAGTTCTCTTACAAAAACTACATTAGAACTGGGTCTCTTTCCTCTCCTCTCCTCTCCTCTCCCCTCCCCTCCCCTCCCCTCTCCTCCCCTCCCCTCCTCTCCCTTCCTCTCCCCTCCCCTCTCCTCTCCCCTCCCCTCCCCTCCCCTCCTCTCCTCTCCCCTCCCCTCCTCTCCTCTCCTCCCCTCCTCTCCTCTCCTCCCCTCCTCTCCTCCCCTCCCCTCCCCTCCCTTCTCCTCCCCTCCCCTCCCCTCCCTTCCCTCCCCTCCCCTCTTCTCTCTCTCTCTCTCTCTCTCTCTCTCTCTCTCTCTCTCTCTCTCTCCTCTTCCCCCCCCCCCGTGTGTGTGTGTGTGTGTGTGTGTGTGTGTGTGTGTGTGTGTGCCTGTCTTCCTATTTTAAATTCTTGCAGAATTTAGTTTGTCCTCCGACCAGGAAAGGAACCTGTTAGGAATGTGTGATCTTGGGCCCAACCCCAATTTTTGGAATAGAATTTATGTGTTAGCAGGCTTCCAACTGAAGCACAAGAGATCCCCCAATGAAGGGCACATAGCCATGTCTTCTGGATCATAATAGGTGTTCAATTAAGGTACCTATTGGCTGGCTGATCACATGAGTCCATAGGAAGCTGTCAATTGGCAGAGTTTAGGGCAGAGGGTGAACAGCAGCATGTTCTAATGAAAGTTCGCCTCAGTGCATACATCCGGTCACTATAACCTAGGATAACTATAGCCAGCTTCCTGTCATTTTCAAAGGAAGAAGACTAGTGTTAGGGTGGTATCCTCATGCTAGGGGGATGGTCTAGTGAGTGGGAATGCTTACTGTGCAGGTACCAGGAACTGAGTTGGGATCCCCAGAACCCCTACAAACCTGTAACCCCAGTGCTGGGGTGGGAGGCATGAGGATCACTCCCGTGTGCTGGCTACCAATCTAGCAGGAAAAACTACAAGCTTCAGGTTCAGTGAGAGTCTTTTCATCAGGGAAGAGAGCAGAAAGCAATAGAGGGTAGGCAACATTCTCCTCTGGACTCTGCATGTGTAATCAACCCACATGTGCACACCACATTCACACACCCAGAGATGCCACTCGTGTATGAAGCAGGATGGTTTGTATAGGATCTAAGATGAAAATTCAATTTCTAAGGATTTGAGAAGGAGGAGAAAACGGAAAAGGAAAGGTCAAGGTGGAGGCACTGGTGGGTTCCGTTGTCTGATGTGGACAGTACTCCAATTCCAAGAAGGAGCCATGCTGGGTATGGTGGCACACATCCTCAATGTCAGCATTCAGGAGGCAGAGACAGAAGGATCATCATGAATTTGAGGCTAGCCTGGTGTATATAAAAAGTTCCAGGCCATCCAGAGCTACACAGTGAGACTGTTTAAAAAAAAAAGAAAAGAAAAGAAAAGAAGGGAGGAGGGAAGGAAGGAATGAAGGAAGGGAGGGAGGGAGGAAAGAAGGAAGGAAGGAAGGAAGGAAGGAAGGAAGGAAGGAAGGAAGGAAGGAAGGAAGGAAGGAAGGAAGGAAAAAGACTGCCTTCAAGCTTGTAACATAGCAGAAGGCAGAAAGACAAGCAGGGCAAACCCTGTCAGACCTCTCTGACGGGCTCTAATAACCTAATCCCACTCACACGAGGAGCCTGTGGCCTTCTGAGTACTCTATCCCTAACACTGTCATGCTGCCCAAGATGTCTCAATATCTGAGTTTTGAGACGAGACATTCAAGGCACAGAGGCTTCTGAGATGCCTCCTCCCGGAAAACTTCCACATGAGACCAGGGAAAGTTTGGTGTGAAGGAGGGGGCAAAAATTGCCTCCCAAGAACCAGTGTGCAAGGCAGTATTGCCTACAGACACTAGTTCAAGGAGGGCTATACCCTCAGTGTTCGACTTTTATTTCCTCAAATGGAGGATTTCCTAAATGTTCTGGCTTGTTACTAGTGATTGCTATGACTATTTCAATAGTATGGACTTTTCCATCTATAAACTATGCAGTGAAGAATAATTTCATGAAGTCACTTTTATTGCATTCAGTGCGTGTGGGGATGGGGAGATGGTTCCATGGCTTGCTGTTTTTGTAGAGGAGCTGAGTTTGGTTCCCAGCACCCACACCAGGCTGCTCACAATTGCCTATAACTCCAGCTCCAAGGAATCTGACCCATTTTCTGGTCTCCACAGTCACCTGCACACATGTGGTCAACACACACACACACACACACACACACACACACACACACACACAAATAAATAAAAGCAAATCTTAAATTTACTGTTGATAGTAAGAGTAAATTTTAAAAATTTATTTTCAAGTAAAAGTAGAAAAAAAATTTCAAAACCTAACACTCTGGCTAAGGAACCTGACTGATATGCTCATTATTTGGAAAAGTCTGATCTTTTTTTTTTCTATGTCAGATAAGTTTTCATCAGTTTCATGGCCTCCCCAGTGACAGCTCTCATGTTAGGATTTATCCCTATCCTCTCCACTTCCTGTCTTCTGGGCTGTGAGGAAGAAGTACCTGTTCTTATTTGGGGGGGAGGGATGGCGTTGAGACAGGGTTTCTCTGTGTAGTATCTGTTCTTAATAAATGAGCCAATGTCAGTTTTGTTAGTGCAGCGGGAGTGGACTGAGACAGTAGCAATCATGATCAAGGTCCCACTCTGCGGAAGAAGACCCAGGGCTCACAAGGAAAATAATTTGTTCAGGGTGATGGTAACTGAAGCGAATCCTTGCCATCTCAGAGTTTCTGTGCCACCCTTTTTATGGGACAGTTCCCCACACTGTCTCCACAAAGGGCTGAGGCAAAGCCTTGTCCCGAGGTGGGAGAGTTTAACCTTACCTGCCTTTATAGCAATTAGAAAAGAATGTCCTGCCTACTGGATCTTTTCCAGAGTTACAGCCTGTTGCCTTGATTTTAGAAGAGAATACCATTAGCATTCCTCCAGACAGCACCTTTGGAGACGGGTAGCCCTCTGGGTCCGGGCTAGATGCATACGGAGCTGTCAGGAAGACACTTTCTGCCCCCACCCCTCCTCCACATCAAACTTTCCCCAGCCTCCTGTCAAAGCTTGCCAGGAGGAGACATCTCCTGATCATATGTCTCGTGGTGGATACACAGCTATTAACCGGTAAGATGGAGGACACTGATTTCCAACAAAACAAAGGGTTAGAGAAACACAGGCAAGGAAGTGATTGACTGTGCCTGAAGCATGCTGGAACATCTCATAGGGAAAACAAATCCAAACTGTGTCTTGAGGAGCAAGGAGGGATTTCTGAAGCAGGCAAATGAAGAAAAAATAGACTGAGGGATTACAGGCTAAGATGCCATCTAAAACTGATGAATGATGAATTCCAAGAAGTAAAAATGGCTTGATCTCCAAAGGATTAAGCCTCCTCACAATGCTGCACAGTTCCCAGATAATTCGTGTGAACAATGGAGGTTGGTTAATTTGAAAAGTATGCTTTGCCTTGAGGCGTGTATTAGTTACTGATCTCCTTTTTATGCCAAAATGTCTGACAGGAAAGAAGGGTTGTTTTGACTCCCAGTTTGAGGTTCTGGACAACTGTGACAGGAAAGTCACGATGGCAGGAACGTGAGGCAGATGCACAGACATGGTAACTGCAGCCAGGAAGCAGAGAGAGATGAATGCTGGTACCCACTCATTTTCTCCTTTTTACTCAACCTGTGGCCCCAGCCTGTGGGATGCTGCTGCCCTTAGTGGATGGGAATTCTTTTCTCTATAACCTGTGTAGCTAATCTGTTACAGGCATGCAGAGAAGCTTATCCCCCAGGGGATTCTAGATAGTGTCAAGTTGACCATCTAGATTAACCATCACTGAGGTAAGCCTGGTTGGAGAAGAAAGGCTCACAACGGGGATACTTGGTAGAGAGGACTGGGGTTCCTGAAAGGAGGTGTGGCTACTGGCAAGGTACCTGGTTTGGTAGCAGTACTCTTGAGGTACAATAACAGGATCAGTCTGATCTGTGGAGATCTCCTCTTGTTCTGTAGTTCTACACTAAAGAGTTCCCCCAACTGTGTGAGCTTCAAAATTCAGCCTGGCACCTGTCTATATCAATAATTTCTCCAAAGTATTGCTAAAGAATTTAGAGAGTCTGAGAGATTTAAGTTTGTGCTCAATTCTTTTCTTGCACATGATTATAAATATTCGATTTATTAATATAAAAATTACTACTGCTAATAATAATAATAACGAATAGTAATTATAACAATAATAATAACAACAATAATCACAACTCCAGCCCTTCAAAGATGTAGCAACATTTGGGCAAAGCCCTGTATTCATATAATTTTAATTGGCTCCTCAGCAGCTCTGTAGATGTGGCCCTGGATTTTCTCCTGTCTTCTGGGGAAAAGTTTCTACTGAAGGTCCTTTGTGGAGATGAAGTCTTTCTCTTAATTCCAGTTATATAAGAGAACAGACACTACTGTTAAGGATCACTAAATAAAACACTAACTTAACAATTAATTTTTTATGAAACTAAACTCATTTCCAAGTCACCACTTGCTTTCCTGGGGGTTTTGTGCTTTTAGCTCTTAATTCAGCAAACAGAACTTATTGAGAATGCGGGTCTTGGGCTACAGCTCCTTGATCACACTCCTTTTGTCTGAAAGGAATGTGTGCTAGAGCGGGTGATTTCACAAATTCATGTGGGTGTCCAAAGTTCCCAAGGGATCTGGCCCTGTGTGCCTTCAGAAGTCTCACCTGTATTTGGAGGGAGCATCTCTGCAGTGGGAGGTTGAGTCCTGTGTGCACATGTGATCACAACTCGCAGTGTGGATCTTGAGAGCACAGTTGGTCCTGATGTTAGGATAGGATTCTGTGGAGTACACCTGCTGGCATGTCATTCTCCAGCAAACCTCCCCTGCCTTCACCAGTGTGAGCACAGCATCCCAGCACAAGATTCTGAGCATCCATCAGTAGACTCCTAGACACCAATTTAGAGAAAAGAAGAGCATCCACGGGTCTTTTCCAGGAGATGAAAGTTAGATGCTATTTTAATGGCTTTCACACTTGGTAGCATTTTTGAACTTCTAAGAATTCTTTTTGCATGTGCCCCTGGCATCTTCCCACAGAATCTGATTAAAATTTAGAAGAATTTATAATAATAAATATTTGGGGATAAAAGATATAAACACTAGGCCAGAGTTTTCATAGTTTTATGTATTTTTAATTGTATGCACTGTTTTGATGTCAATGAAAACATCTACAACAGCAAAATAAAAGTTACCACTTAGGCCTGAACATTGTGAGTAATGAAGGGAAGACGTTCAGAAGAGGAAAACTTTCACCACAAGATCGTAGCTCTGAGATTAAAAGGCCTTTGAAGACGGGCTCATGCATCGGCCCTGCAGACACTGAGCTCCTCTCGTTATGTACAGGCCCACTCGGCTGTAAGGATTAGGAGTATTTATTGGGAAAATAGCCTGGGATGGTTCTGGAAGCATTAGTGCTTCAGGACAGCCTATGACAGTACATTTCAGAGTGAAAATAGAGCCCAGGCAATCTGCTTAAAGGAACACCAAACACCATGCCAGTGTTAGTCACTTTGGCTGTAATTCTTAAGGAACTCTACAAGTCTCAGAATCACTGCATTTGTCCCATCCACTGTGGTGTGGAGGAGCCCAGGACCGTCTGAGCTGATGGAGACACAGCAACCCAGCAGGTTCCACTGAGAGGCAGCTACGTCACCCTACAAAAGACTTGATCACAGAGCAGTTAAAACTCAAAGTCCTCTTAAAATGTGGAGCATTGTAAAGACATGCTCATCTAGTCCTCCTATTATAATCCCAATGACATGTCAGTGAAGGAATTTTTTTTAAAGAATGTCTTTACCCAAAAAGATAACAGAAGGGTTGCAGTAGGTAAATGTCCTCACACTTTGAAAAGACAGAATATGAGAACTGATTGTGATTTAGCAAAACAAGGGAAATTTTAACAAATCTAATGAGAGAGCCCACAACATTCACATCTACCCATCAGCTATCACCACTCTGTTAGGCAACATGGGATGGCTTGATCTGTGGGCTTCCTGAAGGATTTGCCACTTGAAGCCACCCAAAGCAGCAGCAGCAAGCCTGGAATGGCCTAAAATACATCTTTAAATGGGCCCTTTCTCCTCTTATACCCAGCACAAATGGGTCCTTTCTTCTCTAACCCCCACTGAGCCCCATCTGAGACCACTGCTGAGCTCTCTTCAGGAATGAAGCTAAAAAGGCTCCAGACTTGATTGCCACAAGGTACAAGGGAAAGAAGACATTCCATGTGAGATAATACACAGGAACCATAAATATGCAGAGCCTCCTTCCATCACCAGACACAAGTTCAACCCTGAAAAGACAGAAAACTGTGCACTCTAGCTTGGAGAAGATGAATAACCAAAGCACAGCAAAAACGACTCAATGAATAAATAAAACCGAGTAAGTATGTTGGTAGAAAGTCAATCTCCAAAAGAAAAAACCCAGAGACCTGCTTTATGGCCCCATAGTAATTCTTACTTCTATCTGCCCTTGGTGTCTCACTCTTAAGTATGATCACAACCGAAACCAACAGTCATTAAAGTCAGCCTCGGCCTAGAAAGGGGAAGACCTGCATATAGCAGAAGGTAGGGGGGAAGACAGGGGATGAGGAAGGAAACAGCTCCTAGAGAGAGCAGGAAAACCTACTATTATTATTCTGCTAAAGGAACATAGCAATACAATGCTTTATAATAACATACTGCTATACTCCTAGATCAGAACATTATTCAACCCTTATTAAAGAAGCTTCTTCTTGGAGCAGATGGTAATTAACACAGAGACCCAAAACTGGACAATGTGCAGAGAGTGAGAGACTTTGGAGCACTCAATCATAAATGGGATGTCTTTATCAAACCCCTGCCCTCAAGGCTCAGAGACCCATACAGAATAGGAGTCAAGAATGTAGGAGCCAGAAGTGGTGGATGATTCCAAGGTAACAGAAGATGAAAGTAGAGTTGCTATACTTACCTGTTGGGGGATGTCTTTCTGTATGCTGTGAATATATGTTGTTCCCATTGGTTAATAAATAAGCTGCTTTGGCCTATGGCAAGGTAGCTTAAAGGCAGATGGGAAATTCAAGGACAGAGACAGGAAGAAGAAAGGCAGAGAGTCTGGAGAGACACCAGCCTGCCGCCCAAGGAGCAACATGCCAGCAGACTGGTAAAGCCACAGAAGACGTGGCAAAACATATATTAAGAGAAATGGGTTAATTTAAGATATAAGAGCTAGCTAACAAGAGGTCTGCCATAGGCCATACAGCTTGTAAATAATATTAAGCCTCTGAGTGATTATTTTATAAGTGGCTGCGGGACCTCAGGGCCCAGTGGGACCAGAGAAAACTTTCGACTACACTTACCTACAAATGAGAAAAGAAACCAACCATATGATGGATTCAAGTGTAGAGGTGACTCTTATGACATCGATAATAAGTAAAGAGATACTTTCTTTAAATATATAAGATGTTAGTACACAGATTCTTATACCCATCATCTTAATTTGTCAGAAATAAAAGATCTTGAAATGTTTTATTTGTCACCTGGGCACAGTGGTACAGGGTTGTGATCTCAGCTACTTGGGAGGCTGAGATAGGAAGATTGTAGGGTTGAGGCCTACCCAGGTTATATAGTAAAGTCAAGAGAGGTGCATGAGGTTCAGTTCAGTAGTGGAACACTTACCCAGCATGTGTGAGGCCCTGCATTTTTCCCTAATGCAACAAAAACCAAAAAGATTTGATTTGCCAAGTTTTAGGATGAGGTTCTAATGCTTGTATTTTACCTTCTTTCTTTCCCTTATGACCACATCCTACCCCACTTCAACACAGGTTTCCTACAAGACTGCTCTAGGAGCCCCTAAAAGTGCCTCAGCCCCTCCCTACATGCCCTACGCCACTGGAATTCCTGAGTTCTGCTCTTGCAGTCCATCACCACTTTCACAGCCTTCTGTCTGCTTGGAAGACATCCCTTTGTTTCTTTGAAGAAGCTTTGCAAGAGCTACTTGTTTAGTCAAGAACGTGACAGGACTCAGCTGTCTCAGGAGGCCCCACACCAGAACAGAGCAGGCCATCCAACCTCTTACAGGCCCTCCTTTGTACCCCTTGCTCTGAGGTGGATGACCCACAGCTACAGGGGTTGTTTCTTAAAGCCTCTGTTCAGGGGGCTTATGAAAATCTTCTTGAGCCAAATTTAATCAGGAACAAATGGGTTTCATAATTGTCCATCATTTTCAGATAAGGAAAATGTAGCACATTGGTATGAACCCTGTGTGAAAAGGGAGAGAGGCATCTCGTGCAGGAGGAATTCAGTGCAAACGAAGGACCCAGGCGTTGGGATGCACCCTTGCAGTAGGGTGCTTCATAGGGGGTGTGCAAAGCATGGAAGAACAGAGCCACGTAGGCCATTTTGAGTTTCGGATGACAAGGTGAGGATGAAGGGAAGACACTTGGACACCTGTCTGAACAATTGGGCCCAAGGGTAGCATTGCTGAATCCTGGGAGAAAAACAGTGTGAGTACAGGTGTCCTCGGCCTCCCTAGGTCCCTGTTGAGCACCACCTATAGGGCACAGGCCTAATAGCTGCCAGGTGCAGATGTGGGACCTGTTCCAGTGGCTCTAGGTCGTCAGTGTGGACTCTGACCCTGAGGGAAGCCAGTTCAGTTCACGGAAGGGGCAGGCAGGATATTACCAAGTCCATCATACTCTCCATTTCAAGAAGGAAATTGTGCGCTGTTCTTGGACAGTGAAGACTTTTCTTTTACTTTCGCCATGTGATCCTGTGCGTTCGTGCATGTGTTTGTGTGCATGCGTGTGTGTGTGTGTGTGTGTGTGTGTGTGTGTGTGTGTGTGTGTGTTCTGCAGTCTCTGCTTTCCAAGCAGTACAAACATGCACTGTCACTCCTGGATTTCCTTATGTGGATTCTAGAGATCAAACCTTACCAACTGAACCAATTCCTCAGCCCAAGACTTTTGGAATGCTGTCCCACTGGAACACAAAACTCAGTGAGCTGATGCCAACCTGGTCATCAGTAAGCAGCAACTGAACGCCACCTCAGGACTAGCCAGACATGAGCTGCCATCCCGTGAAGCTGTCGAAGAAAGAAAGAAGACTCCAGAGTGGGGAGTTAGGACGACGTGAGTGGAGGCAACCTTGAGCACTGACTCAGTGACCTCTGAGAGTCTGTCTCTTTTTCTGTAAATAGAAAAATAGCTGCCTGTCTTACGCATTCACAAGATAAGTCCTTCAAAATAAATAGCTAGCATGTGCAAATTACTTAGCAAATGTTAGAGCTGTGGGAATCTAAGGAATAAATTAGACTTTAAACACCCTGAAATAGGGCTGGAGATTTTCAAAGTGGGAGAGACAGATACACAACATGTTAGAGGTTAAAACGACTTAAAAGGAAATGTATATAAACAGAGTTTATATTCTAAGTTGCATTAGACTTCTGATTTAGACTCAAAATAATTATTTTAGGTGTGTGGCTTCTGTTGACTAGATACATAAAATTATACGCGCCAAGTGAAAATATTGTAGAGCCTGCCTGTTTTCAAGTCTCATCACATGTATTGTTTACAGAGTCTGGTAGCTGTTCCACATAGGAATTTCTGGTTAGCTCAGCCCCATTTACCCCTTAGTCTGGGTGTAGCATCTGCATTCCCCTGGGCTGCAAGGTCACCCACTGATAAGAAGAGAAATATGAGGCCTGTGTAAATTGCACTGGTCTGTACCTTGGCTAAGCACTATAGAGAATCAGCCTTTAGCCTTTAGGACAATGATGGGATCCAGCTCACTCCATTTCCTTATAAATTACTGCTGTGAACTAATGTGAACACATTCATTTCAGAAACTTTACACCCAGGCCTTTGCTCAAGCCCTGATGCTGGCATTGCACCAAACCTCCGCTTTGGGGAATGTTCTATTGGTGAGGTTGTGAGGGGAGAGCTTCAGCCTGCAGACCTCACACCAAGTGCTTACACAAGGAAGACACACACATCCATCCTTCAGCGCAGCTGTCAGGGTGGGCTGTTGGGTTTCGTCACTCTGCTAAGTGCTGCTGCCTTCAGGGTCCATTAGCGAATGGAAATGCACCGAGCGTGTCTGCTGCTACAAGTCACAGGTGTAACTCACGTTACGAGCATCACTGTGCAAGATTTTATCAGCTGTGGTGGCCGCAAGAGCAGCGGTGGTAAGGGCTGTAGACACAGGCACAGCCACCCTGACTTAGGCACGTACTAGACACCAGGCTGTGTGTGCAGAGCTTCGCACAAACTACTGATAATTCAGTGAAAGACATTCAAGATTTGTCGTCTGTTTATTAATGAGATTACTGTCAGCTCTGTTGAATCTGCATTGTGAATGAATTCAAATCCCAGATTCCTTCTCACTTTTAAAACTTACTGCACAACTGGGGAGATGACTCAATCCATAAAGCGCTTGCTGTGCACCCACAAGGACTGGAAGGTGACCCCCAGATCTCATGTAAACTTTGCTAAGTGCTAACAGGCATGCTGGCTGTGCTTGTAAGCCTAGCACCCTAGAGGCTGAGACAGGGGGATCTCTGGGGTCCACTGGCTAGGCAGTCTACTCTACTCGGGTTCTCCAAGCCAGTGTGAGACCCTATCTGAAAAACAAGATGGAACTGAGCTTGTTCCCTCCCTCTCCCCCCGCCCCCGCTACACTTGCATGCAAGCATGTAGCCACTCACACATGCACTCACTCATGTGACTCTGTACTCTGTAAGCTGTGTGACCTGCATTCCATCCCTGCAAGCCACGTAAGCACCGAAGGAAAGAATTTATTTCCAAATTTGTCCTCTGACTTTGATATGGGTGCTGAGGCATGCATGTCCCACCCACATCATATACACACAAAATAAATAAATTTGTGTTCTTAAAAAGCAAGGGTATTTAACTGCTGTGTGAGAAACTTTTCCTGGAGAGATACAAGATATGCATATAGATATAGATATAGATATAGATACAGATACAGATACAGATATAGATGATATAGATATAGATATAGATGATATAAATATAGATATAGATATAGATGATATATCTGCCCAGAAAGATAACCCACAAAGAGCAAAGGAACCGATACACCGAAGTCCAACTTGCTGACTTAGTGAGTTTTACTGGGGTCACTAACGGTGTTACTGGGGAGGGGTTTTACAGGATTAGGGATGACTGCAAACAGTAACTGCATGTCTGAGAGCCCACCCCAACACACATGATGACTCATGAAAGCAGCCATCCTGGGGCTCTTTGCACATCTTGCAAGCAGCAGCATTAGAGAATCCATTCTCGGCAGCTTGGCTGGTTAGGGTCTCCCCTGTGCCCCTGCTAGCCTATTGCTGCTTCTATAAAGCTGAGGAGGGGCTTTCTAGAATTTTGCATGTTTCATCTTGCCCAGGTATGTGAAGTTTGTTTACTTCTTGAGTCTCATGAACCTCTCTCTCCCTCCCAGAAGGAGTTTCAGTTCAGAGAAAATTGCCATACAACACACACCTACACAAACATAGTAAGATCATTCTAGAAATTTTCAGAGGAAAGAAGACCTTTCTCTCATAGGCATCTGTGCTCCATCTTGTCCTCTTACATACTTGGCCATATTCCTGTGTTGACACTGGTATTCTGGTAGCTCTTGGTTTGGTTGAGACTAAACCTTTACCTCAAATTGGATAATGTAAGAAGAAAAGACCTGTGAGATTGACATTTCTTTCATGGCCCTGTTTCCATGGGCTCCTTGATGGACCATTGTCCAGAACCTGACTCATTTCCAACAGCAGAATCAGTGAACTCCACAGTACTCCCATGGCAGGAAGTAATCATGATGGTCTTGAGATAACAGTACTCCCCATGGCGGGGAGATCAAAACACCCCAGATATTCCCTATGATGGGAAGGCTAACCACCAATGACCCGGGGATTAGAACACTCCATGATGCTCCCCATGGTGGAAAGGCAAGACATCAGTGATCTTGCTGTCAAGGCATTCCACAGTGGTCTGTACTTGGGAAGGTCAGAGAGCAGTGGTCTTAGAATGAGAACAATCTACGGTGTTCCTCACAGTGTACTGATGTCTTCAAATCAAGGTGCTCTATGATGCTCCCCATAGTAGGAAAGCCAGGCACCAATGGTCTTGGTATCAAAACACTCTACAGTGCTCTCTGTGGTGGGAAGGCTGGGGCACCAGTGGTCTTGGATAGTCTAAGGATATTAAAGGGAAAATGGGAAAAAAAATTGGCTCTGCCTACTAGGTCTTCACCACTCATCACACCCACCCCATCCTCATTTGTCTGTGAACAAAAATGCTGCCCTAGAATAATGGGATGGACCCATAGCTTCTTAGGAACATGATGGATTGCTATTAGGTAACCATAGCCTTCTTCCAACAGTAGTCAGAAAGCATTCAAGAGAGAAGGCATGGCCCAAATCAATCAGATCAATTTTATTTGGAAGATAAACATTCTTTTTTTTTGTTTGTTTGGTTTTTTTGTTTGTTTGTTTGTTTTGTTTTTCAAGACAGAGTTTCTCTGTGTAGCTTTGTGCCTTTCCCGGATCTCACTCTGTAGTCCAGGCTGGCCTCAAACACAGAGATCCACCTGCCTCTGCCTCCCAAGTTCTGGGATTAAAGGCGTGCACCACCACAGCCTGGCAACATTCTTGAGTACAAAGAGCTTTCAAATTGCAATATCCTTGCCCCTCTCCCTGCATGAAGGATGGAAGACATGCTAGAGTCTTCCTCTGTTATATTCATTTTATCTCACAAAACAACTCAGAGTGTAAGAACAAGAAAAACCAGAGTTACCTTCAGCACCTGAAGAGAGTAACTCAGGTACTACTACCATTTGGGGACACTCTGCCATGCATATCACTAAAGGGACATTGATAGCTGGAGAGTTAACTTGAAAGTCACCCAGAAGAAGGAGTGTCACAGCTTGCTCAGTGAGCTGTCTGATGGATTTCATTCCCCACAGCCCACCTCACCTTTTGGATGAGCTTTGCATGTCGGTGTGGGTACAACTCTCCCTAGGATGGCTCTGCTTGAATCCCAGCGCCACAGCAGTCTCAGGGTAAGGAGACAGGAGGACCAGACTTTCAAGGTCATTCCTTAAGAAGCTTGAGCTACATCAGGGCCTATCTCAGAAGAGAGACAGAGACATAGAGACAGAGACAGAGAGAAAGAGTGAGAGAGGGAGAATTTCTCCTATTATCTTGGAAAGAGTGAAATATGAAAAGAATATGTGATACATAAATGCCAACTGTGGAATTAAAACATACAGGATACTAATCTTAAAACAAGTGTGAAATGAAAATAAATAGAGTAGAAGAAATATTCAAAAGTCAAATCAAAAATATTATGTTCATAGTAGTAATACAATATAGATAGAAATATTTTCAAGAATAAGAAAATGGTTCAACATTAGAGGAATTATACACTCATTTAAAAACTTTAAATCCCCTTCTTAGAGCAAAATTTCTGATAGGAAAATATTTCTTTTCTATTATTAATAATCTTTTGAATCAGAATTTGTTTTTGTTTTTTCCAAACTTTTTTTTTGTGTGTGTGTGTGTGTGTGTGTGTGTAGACCTGGAATTAGCTCTGTAGACCAGGCTGGCCTCGAACTCACAGAGATCTGCTTGCCTCTGCTTCTCAAGTACTGGGATTAAAGGCATGCTCCACCATTATCTGGATGTGAATCAGGATTTTAAAATAGTTTTTAATGAAAGATAAAATTGTTGACAAGTTGTGGTGGTGCACGAATTTAATCACAGCACTCAGGAGGCAGAGGCAGGAGGATTTCTGTGAGTTCCAGGCTAGACTAGTCTGCAGAGTGAGTTCCAAAACAGCCAGGGCTATACAGAGAAACTCTGTCTTGATAGACAAACAAAAATTGTATGCACTGTGCACATGATGTAGTCAAGTGCAGACATTGTACAGTGACTGAGTCTAGGTAACCTGTTTTGCTTCATATAACTATAATATTTGTGCTCAGAGTATCTTATGTCAATAGTCTTAGTATTTTTCAATAGGCCACTGCTCTGGGCATGCTCCCTATGCTTTGTTACAGACCTCTTTAACTCATTCCTCTCATCTAACCAGAATTCCCGAGTCACTGACTGATACCTTCCCAACACCTGCAACCACCCTAGGCTGTGGTAAATACTATTCAGCTCTTTAATGTATGAAAATTTTTAAGTTTGCTTTGTTTTTTTATCATCATTTTAACTCATGACCATACACGTGAAGCATGCATTCTACAATTTAGCTGCACCTGTAACTTTGAGATCCATGTGTTTTTTTTTAATGTTCCCGCATGAGTAATACCATGTGACGTTTGTTTTTCTTGCTCCTGACTTATTTCACTTAACACAGTGTCCTCCAGATTCAAGTGTGTTTTTAGAAGTTACAAGAGTTCCATGGCTGGGGAGATGATTCTGTGAAGTATTCACTGCACAAGTATGAGGACTGGATTCCCCCAGCACCCACATAAGAACAAAATTGGGCATGCATGATATGCACACACCTCTAATTCCAATTTGGGGGAGGCAGGGATACAAAGATTCCTGGAGCTTGCTGGCCAGTGAGTCTATCGAAATCAGTGAACTCTGGGTTCAACAAGAGACCCTAACTCAAAAAAAAAAATCATATGAAGAGAAGTTGAGGCAGACACCCGATGGTGACCTCTGGTCTCCAGATGCATGTGCAAAAGCACACACACACATACACAAAGAAGCAGCGAGGTTTTCTGCTTGTTCATGGCTTACTAGTGTTATGTTGTGTATATATGCCTTGCTTTATCTATGGATGCTTAGGTTGGGACCAGCTGCTCTGGGTACTGTGCCAATAAACTTAGGAAAGAAGATCTCTCCCAAAGGGAAATTTCATTTCCTCTAGCTATATGCTCACATCTTTTCTAAGACTTTTTTGAAAAATAATTTAGTTATTTTAAAATGTTTTATATTTGTTTATTGTGTGTGTATCTATGTGTGTGTGTGTGTATGTGTACATGTGTGCCTGTGTGTATGCCATGGTGAACCTGTCTGTAGAGGTTAGCAAACAACCTGCAGGAATCTCTTCTCTCCTACTACCTTGTGGGTCCCAGGGCTTGAACTCGGGTCATCAGGCTTGGCAGCGGGCATGTTTCCCCTCTAGGCCGTCTTGATGGCCCTCTCTCACACTTCTTACCTTTGGTCTTTTCAAGAATAGCCATCTCAATGAGGCAACGTCTCATTGCAGTTTTACTTGACATTTCTGATATTAGTGACACTGAGTATTATTTCTCCCATCGGCCATTTGTATTTCCTTTAGGATGTGTTTACTCCATTCCTTCATCCATTTCAGGTGGTTTATTCTTTTATTTTTGACTCAGTTTCTGTATATCGTGCACGTCCATCCCTTACCAAATGTAGACTTTCCAGACTCTTCCTCCACTTCGGTAGCTGTCCCCACAGTTTCCTTCTTTTTCAGATGTTTTGCTCTTCACGTACAGAGATGTTGCTGATGTTGATTTTTTGTGCCTGCAAGTTTACCAAGTAATTTATTATTCTGATTTTTTGGTGATATCGTACCTATGATAATTTTTTCTTTTACTTCTTTCTAATTGCTCTGTAGGGTCTCCATTTCTGTACTGAATAGCAGGGGCAAGAATGGCCATGACTGTCTTGCTCTGCATGTAATGGAAATGCTTACTATCCTTCTTTTGACTATGGTTATGATGTTAACTGCCTTTGTCATGTGTGCTCTTCATTGACTGGAGGTAATTTCCTCCTAAGACAAATGTGTTGAGAATTTTTATTACAGAAGAATGTTAATTGTTAAATTTTTCTCTGTGTCTACTTGAAAAATAGTACTTTTTCCCTTCATTCTGTTGATGTGTTTGCCCCACTTACTGCTAATGAACCATCCTGGCATGAGTGCAGTGAGTCCCAGTGAGCCGTGGGAATGCCTTCCATCTGTGTGCATTGATACTAGTTTATGGCTTGGTTCTGCTTCATTTCTGGTGTTTCTGGCTTTGTGGTAGGAGCAATGCCAACTCAGCTCTGTAAGCTGAATTTGAAGGGATGCTTTCCTCTGAAACTTTTGAGGAGAACTTCCAAAGAGTTGCTGTTATTTCGTCTCTGATATAGTTCAGCAGTGAAGCCATCTGATTTTTCTCTGATAGACTTTACCAGTGATTCAATACCTGTGTTACTATGTCTTAGAATTTTCTACATTTCCACAACCATGTTAGTAGGACTATGCATTTCTTTCAGTTTATTCAGATTGTCAGTATTGACTGATTATATCATTTCTATAACCTTTTTTAATTCTGTTATAGCAGTTGCAATGTCTCTTTTTAAAAAATTTTCTCTCATCTTTTCTAATCTACCTAATGACTCTCAATTTTATTCCTCTCTTCAGAAAAGAAAAGCCAATTTCATTGACTATTTCTGTTGTTCTAGTTTCCATTTTATTTGTCTTTGAGAATTATTTCCTTCCTTCCACTTACAAAGAGATCCACTTCTCATCTTGTTCTCCCTCACCGAGTCATTGTTCTTGATTAGAGTGATACCTCATTTAACCCATAGGAACCCTGAAGAGGCGAAGCAACGGTCCAGTTTAAGCTTTGATGTTCACCGTGTATATCAGATTCTAAGAACATTAAGCAATAACATCTTTAATATTTTCTGGATATTGAAATTATTTAGTAATCAAGAGTCAATTGAACATTTCGGAGTAATATATAGGATATGATGTCCATCTTGTGATATCCAATTTTTAGGTCATAACATGTCCTATGTACTCATCTGTGATGTCATCTACAAGTAACATTTTTCTTGAAGAACTGGAATTAATGACAATTGCTGCTTTTTCATCAGTGTTTTACAATGATTTTAAGTGTATTTATTGTTGAGTGTACTTCTCCTCACCCCAGATCAAGTCTCCACTGAGAACGTACACAACTAATATAGCTTTCCTGTGCTCCGTGTGTCTCCTGCGTATTCTGTGCAGAAGGAATGAGTTACCTCAGTGGAAAGTGAGAGATAAGAGTCCACGGATCTCAACCAGTCTTTTCTTTGGCTGCTTTCGTCTTTGTCCCTAGAAGTCAGGTTGCCTGTCTAGATTGCAAGTTCTTCTGAGGTCTGCATAGACTGGAGCGTCATTAAACAGCTCACCCTACAGAAGAGCGTTTCCCTCTCTTCCCTGCTCACTCCAGCTGTCTCAGGTGTCAAATCATGACAGTCACTCCTGAGAGGTCTTCCAGGACATCACTAGAATCCATTTCCAAATTTATCGTCATTGCTATTCCCGCTGATGTTTGAGCATCTGGCTTTTTTTTCCTCTGTCTTTTGACTGCTTTATAATTCAGAGCCTGCCTTTTATTGACTAGAACTGGGAATGACATGCTATAAACACAAAGGCTAAAATGACAAAACTTAAGATGTACAAAAATACAGCTCTCAGGATGGAGGAGCAGTCCATTTGGTAGAGTATGAAATCTTGGGTCTGATCTCTTCATCCCCAGCGACACATAAACAATGTGGTGATGAACACCTATCTATGATTCCAGCAGGCAGGAGGTGGAGGCAGGAAGATCAGGAGTTCAAAGTCATCCCCAGCCACAAGTCCAGTTTGAGGCCAGCCTGAGATACATGAGACTCCAGTGTGATTATCGTTAATTATTACAGTTTGGATAGTGATAATTTTCATGATTGTGGCTTGGGTGTTAAGAATCTGAGGGGTTCAATAAACTTCCTCTGGTACCCAGCAATTTGTTCAGGTGAACATTTTGCTCCATGGCCAGGACTTTCTGCCTTTAATGCTGGCCTACTATGTGTTTCATCTCCACCAATTAGTGAAAGGTATAAAACTGAGGGGAATTTGCCTCAGTGGTGAGGTACTAACCAGAATTTTCTTTAAAGAGAACATCAGAAGAGGTGGGTGTGAGACATGTACAGTGTGTGTGAGAATGGACAAGTTCTTAACAGGCATGCCAGACCTTTGCTGAGCCTGGTACTGTGTGAAAAGAATAGGTTTGATCCACTGCTCATTTTTCATTTCTGAGGGAGGTGTGGGAAGCTCAGCTTGAGTATTTTTCAGTTGTTTCTGTTAAAAGTGTGAAGAATGAACTGTAGTGAGATCTGCTATAGGTGGCCGGCAAGAACAGGCAAACCTCACATAGGCCTCTGCGTTCTGATGGGACACAGTCAAGTTTCTTGGTGAGGGGCTGTCTTCTTGTGACTCTCTCTACTTCTGAGTAATCTAGTTCCCTAAAAGTCAGGGGAGATAAATCTATTACGTCATATCAATCTCAGTGTCTGAACTCCCGTGACTGAATCTTCCCATTATATGTAAATGTGGAAAACATGGTAGTGATTGAAATCACTGGCAGGGAACTACAATGTGATTTTAAGATGGTTTTCTCAGTAGCACTTGGAAAGTTTTATGAACACCACATAGAAGTTCACTTGGTGGTGAGCAACACTTGGCTGCTCTTGAGGATTTGTGTGTGTGTGTGTGTGTGTGTGTGTGTGTGTGTGTGTGTGAAGCTCAGACAATCTGAATAGAAAGAAAAACTATTTCATTTCAATTCAAGACATCGTTTTTCTTAGGTGAGGATGTAAAATGGCTGGTTTAATCCTTTTATTTATCATCTAGATATGTTGGGTTAGGAAAACCCAAATTTATCTTCAAGTATCATTAATCCTTCAGTGTCAGAGCTGTAGGAAGAATAAAGATATACATATTTAACCAAGGCATTGGTTGCCAAAACTACTTGATATCTCAAAAGATAATAAAAACATCAATCATTTCTTTATTAGCTGTCAAAAACTTCTGTATTTCTTTACCAGGATGTTATGGTTATTTTGTTTTATTATTTTATTTGTCCGCATAAAAATCCCACGAGAAGTGAGAGTCTTAGCTCTACTGATGTTACTGCGGCTTACAACTGAGGCCCTTGTATCTGTGTGCAAAAATGAAGCTTTCTTTATGCTCTTTTTTCTTTACCTGCTCATTAGCCATATTTTAAGTTTTACACATTTATTAACCCATCAGATTTTAATCTACAGAAAGATAAAAAGTCAAGCCAGCTTGCTTTGCTATTTTTTTTTTTTTGGCATTTTGTTTTTAAACATTGATGAAAGATTGGAGTTATTAATTGAGGAGAACCAGAGGACGATTGTTATTAATTATGTTCAATCAGCTTTTAATTATTTGTGTCAACACCTCGACTTTGTGAATATTGAAGCAGGGAGGATGAGTTTCCACATTACCCTGTGAGACAAGTTAAGGTAAGAAAGAAAGATGAGCGATGAGTCAGAGGATGCCCCACAAGTTGAGAAGGTGGAGGAGTTCACAGGGTGGGGAGTGTTAAGGTTGACACTTCCAGCCACAAGCAGGCATTGGGTCTCTGCTGCAATAGGACAAATTTATACTGAAAACCACATTTACTTGGATTTTTCACTTACATTAATCAGCAGGCTTGGAAAAATAGTGGTTTAAACCAGTTTCAAGTCTTGCTCAGTATTTTCTTGATCTAAATTTGACTCAAAATGAGTTTAAACTTACAGAAATGTGTCAAACCAGGTGGTTGTGGTGCATGACTTTAATCCCAGCACTTGGGAGGCAAAGGCTGGCAGATCTTTATGAGTTTGAAGCCAGCCTGGTCTACAAATCGAGATCCAGGATAGCCAGAACTGTTACACAGAGAAAGCCTGTCTCAAAAAAAAAAAAAAAAAAAAAAAAAAAAAAAAAAAAAAAAAAAAGAAAGGAAGGAAGGAAGAAAGAAAAAAGAAAGAAAGAGAGAAAGGCATCAAATTAGCTGTCTATACAAACAGTCTACTTTCCCATGGTTTTTTTGTGTGTACATATTTGTGTGTGTGTGTGTGTGTGTGTGTGTGTGTGTGTGTGTGTGTGCCTGCCAGGCTGTTAACAGGTGCCTTCCTCTATCACTTCCCACCTTCTTTTTTGAGATAAGTTATCTCTCTCAATCTGGATCTTACTGCTTAACCGAGACTGTCTGGCCAGCAAACCCCAGAGGTCCTGTCTTCACTGGTGTTGGGATTGCCACCACCATGCCCAGCTTTTTTCCTTTTAAAAAATAGAATTGTTTTAGTTTTAATTATGTGTATGTGTACGGGGTGTGGAAGCAGTGAGGGTGTGCAGATGAGGGTGATTGTACGTGTGTGCAGGTGGAGTGGGTAGAGGTGGAGATCATCCACGTCCTTTATGTAGGCTGCCAAGGGAAGGTGCGGTCCAGATTAAAGATGATCTTCCCACCTCAAAAGATCTGAATTAAAGTTTTATCTTCCTATCTCAAAGATCCGGATTAGGAGTAGGTCTTCCCACTTCAAATGATTTATTTAGGAAAAAAATCCCTCACAAGTGTGCTCAAACATTTGAGTTTTAGTTAATTCCTGATATAGTCAAGTTGGCAACCAAGACTAGCCATCACCCAGGCAGTTGGGAGCTTTAACTCAGGGTGGGTGTTAGGACCCAAACTTTGTCCTCTTTTGGCTGAGCCATAGCCCCAGCTCCATTTTACCATGTTTTTAAGAGGGTTACCGGGATTACTATCCTTGCACATCCTCAGTGTTTTGGTCTAATTTCTGCAGCTGTCTCAGGCACAATGAAACCCGAAGACATTTCTAAAACGGACCCCTGGTGGGGTGCCTCTGGAGACACTCTCTGTGCCTTGCCTCAGCCTCCACATGCTTATTTCCCACCGGGAAGGAAGAGAGCTGTTGGTGGTTTTGTTTTTGTGACACTTGCTGCTAGTGGGTTAGTTCTGTGTTCTTTTACTGTTTATAGTTTCTGCAGAAAACAGTCACGTGGAGGCTTGTCATAGTTCTTTAATGTTAGTAGAAATGGGCTTGATCACAACGTGCTGGGCATTTGCCTATAAATTCTCATACCTGAATTTTATTGCCACGAAATTCCAGGGCAGTCACTATCTTAGGTCAGTTTTTCCAAACAGGAGGTATGCAGATCATATCTCTGTTAAATCCCTGGATTATTAACAGTCTAATCCACCATCAAGTTTTATCTAAACTAACTAACCACAAAGCATTTTAACATCTGTAAATACCCTAAAATAAACTTTAACCAGTCATTTTACAAGAAGGAATCCTGGACTAATTTTCTTACATTTCAAGCCATTATCAGTACTGTTCTACCACAAACAAAATTGGTTTTCCATTAGCTTAACCCAATTAAGTTTGATAAAAACAAAGCACTCACTTGTGCTCTGCTTCTGTTGACTTCATATGGCTCTTCTCAGAGGCTTCATAGTCCCTGAGGTTACATTGGATATGTTTCTGTCTACTGCCCTCAGATCAGTGTGTATTAAAATTTACAGCAGCATTCTGATTTAGTATTTTAAGACACAGTGTTAATGTGATCAAAATATTGAAAAAAATACCATTGCTGGGTGTTGCTAAGGATCCATAAAACTTAATCTGTATTTATTTTTAAACTTACTATTTTAAAATATATTTATTATTTTTAGATGACAGGTTTGGATCTTCATGTGGGGTGGGAGAGTAGGTGTGGAGGCCAGAGTATCATCCCTTCCCTGTTTTATGAGATGGAGTCTTTAGCCTAGAGCTCAGTGTGTGTTCAGTTAGAATAGGTTGGCTGGACAGCAAGCCCCAGGAATCCACCTTTCTCTCCAGCTGGGATTACAAGTGGGAATCACCATGCCTGACCTTTTTATGTGGGTTCTGACTATCTCTCCCGCTCAAGTTTGGATCTTTCTGACCTTATGTTAAATCCTGACTTGAAGATAGGGCTGTCTCTGCAGAGTTCCACAGGTGGTAACACACTTTACTCTGGCTGCTTAACATAGAACACATCACCTGATGTTTAGCTCAGTCAGTTAAAAGGCAGAGGTCCTTGCAAGGAGCAAGGACCCATAGCACAGCCAATAGCAATCAATTCCAATTCTGTGGGGATTTTTGGTAGTTCCTGTATCCTATAGGGATCTCAGAGCATGAAACAAAAGTTTCAAAGTCCAGGTAGCTATTGATAAAACATAACCTAAAGTATGAATATCATCAGCATAAAAACTGGAGTCCCCCCCCCAAACTGCCAGCTACTGGTCCTTTATATAGCATTTGTGCTTTGATGGGTGCACTGCAGACGTTCTAGAAAGTGAAATTTTGAAAGTAACTTGAGAACCAGTGTACTGTATCTGGGAATGAGAATATTACATCCAAATTTCTGTAGTCTAAATGAAAATCAAGAAGATAAATTTCTGTGGAGTCAGCCTCCCCTCTCTAGTCAGATTTCATAAGCTAAAATTCTTGTAGCCAAAAGAAACTAAATCATATGTTTTTAAAAAATATATGTGGTTAGTTTGATGAAATCTTTGCAATATCTGTTCCAAGTAGCATGCTTAGTGTTTTTTTTCCTGTGATTTCTCTCTACATCACCAATTCTTCCATCTACATAGATTTCTTTACTGACAGCTTACATTTGTTTATGAATTTGTCCCCAAATACTATATTATTTCTTGTAGGAAAAAAATTCAGGGCCAGTGAGGTGGCTTAGCTAGTGAATGTCCCTGTGCCTCAGCCATACTGGAACCCACACGATGGAAGGGGAGAACTGACTTCCACAGGCTGTGGTCTCACTGCCATACATGAACTATAGGATATTCACCCACTGCAGCCCCCACAAAATGAAGGTAAAAACAATAAATTATACTATAAAAAGAAAAAATAGTAAGTAAAACTACACATTTTTACCATCTTGTTGTGGTCACTTTAATAGATCACAGTTCAACAGTCACATAGCTACACTAAATATAAAAGGCACTTAATCTGAGGCAAGGCAGGGCAACTGCTTCACTGGCTTAGAATTTACAAAAAAACAAAAACAAAAACAAAACAACAAAAAAAAAACACCACAGAGAAAATATCCTGACTTTGGTGATAAGTAAATAAAAAATCTACTACAACTGTGAATACATTACTTGAAAAACAATACAGATCTATCATGAGAAACATCACCAAACCCATCACTGAACTATATATATATATATATATATATATATATATATATATATATATATATATATATATATATAACATAAAATATATATATTATATATATATATACATATAGTTCAGTGCAGCTATTTCTCCTGCACTGAAGTTCTTAGTGCCCCTAGGACTTCAGCCTTTTACACTTCCCATATACTAGAGATCAGATATGGCAGTGCTTGTAAGAAGAACTAGTGAGAGAGTGCCTCCAATCCCAAGATGCCCTCAGTCTTTGGGGGTGCGAGGATAGTTTTCTACTCTATCTGCCTCTTAATAAAGGCAACAAAACATAAGAGCAGCAGCAGCAGCAAGAACAGTTTCCGGTTCATCCTTAATGCTGTGTAGAGATTTTACTATAATGAGTCTACAATTTGTGTGTGTGTGTGTGTGTGTGTGAGAGAGAGAGAGAGAGAGAGAGAGAGAGAGAGAGAGAGAGAGTGCTCTGACTGGGCTTGATTGGAATCACTATTTGCATTTCCGGTCTTGAATAAAACACAGAATCCCCCATTAGCTTCTTGGGTTCATCCTACAGCCTGCCTTTCCTACAAGCACCCACAGAGAGGGGAACTGAGGACCAAGTTGGAAAGGGACTTTGAGAGCAGTGATGAGTGATGATCATGTTGCTGCAGCGTTGATCAGTGCCGACTGTATCTTTGCCACGTGCCCAGCACAGCACCATAAGATAAAATTATCCAGCAATTCTGGTGACATCTGTAAAGATTTTCCTGGAGACTCCCAGAGTAATCACAAACAAAATGCACAAGAGGAGGGAAGATGGTGATTAGAGGGTACTCATCAGGGCCTGGGCAGGATTAGCGGAGCCCCTCTTGCTGTTGAAGACCTGATCAGAGGCCAGGACAGCTGGAGTTTCCATGATTGATTGCTGTACAATCAAACAGGGCCTCAGCTACCTTTGCTGTGTTCCACATGCCAAGTGCAATTTTCTGAAAATTTGTTCTCTTCATGAAAAAGAGACGATGGCTACCCCACCAAAGTGGCCATGTTTCCACAGAATTCAGTGTGCACGAGAGATTGAGATTAAAGAGAAATTAAAAGTGTTACATATCATTTAAAAGAGAAGGGAAAAGCCATTGAAGTTTAATGGCTGGGTTTGAAAGAAGTTATGGACAACATAGTTGTCCCTATGAGGCCTGAGGTAAATGGGTTGCAGGGTGTGTAGTTAAAGCTCAGTTGTGAATTCTGTGATATTTTGAGAAGAAAGGACTGAATGCACACAGCGAGGTTGAAACTCCCAGAAATTTAACAAACCTGACCATGTCAGATGCCAAACAGAGCATTAGGAAGGGCGGGAAACAAAAGGAGTGTGAAGTATCAATTGTGTAATACAATCAAACCTTAGTCCTTGGCACGATCTGAGTCCTTTCACTTCTATGAAGTGTTAATATTCTGGATAGATACAAAGAAGAAATAAAATAAATTTATAAATAAGATTTATTTCCAAATAAAATTTCCTTTTTTATAGGGTTATGCTAATATGGTTTGGGTTTATAAAATTGTGAGAAGGATTTTAAATTTAAAAATTATTAGAATTTAAAATATGCCTTGTGTTTTTTCTAGGTTCTCTGTTCCCATCTATTACAGAACTCCTGGTAGGGAGGACTGTCTAGTGTACAGATGGGGTCATTTGTACTTCAGCTTCTCCCTGTAATGAGATACATGCTTTTTTGCGTTTGTCTGCTGGCTAGGTCCATATTTTTTGGTACGTGCACTATATAGCAGAAGATGATTTTGATGTTAGGGACACCATAGCAAACATAAACTCCATATAAATATTGTGTTTACCTCCTAAAGGAGAAAACAGAAAACTTCAAAAGGAAGAAGGTGGAGAGGACGGTAAACAATGCTAAGGAATAAGCATGAGCTCTGGAGAGGGAGCCGAGTTCTTGATGGTGTGAATTGGGACTGCAGACTTGGTGGCTCATCACTGAGAAGATGAAGTCTGGCCAAGAACCCAAAGCATCAGAGTGGGTGGCCGCTTGGATATTTGAGGGAAGGGTGTGTGGCAGAGCCTGGGGACTGGCTCAGAGTACTTGAGGATATCAGGAACTTGGAGGCCAATGGTTGACAGGGACGACCAGAAGGCAACACACGGTGGCCAGAAATACAGCAAAAGCAAGAGTCTGGGAGACTTTACAGAACGTTGTGGCTTTTTCTTGACTGTATTGTCAGACTTGGAAAGCTTTCTGTGAATGGCAAATATTAGTCTCCAAGGGATAAACATTTTCTGTCACAACTATTGACCTTTGCATTTACAGGACAAAGTCAGCCATAGACAACACATCCGTGGATGGACATGGCTACATTGTGATACTAACCTGCTATGCAAAAATAAGGGGCAGGTTCTGGAGCCATGGATCAGTAGTTAGGAGTACTTGTTCCTCTTCCAGAGGACCTAGGTTCAATTCCCAGTACCTACATAGCAATTCACAACTGTCTGTAATTCCAGTCCCAGAGGATATGATACCCTCTTTTAACCTCCGCAGGCACCAGGCATGTATGTGGTAGACAGACGTACACACAGGCAAAACACTCATATACATAAAAATATATATAATTTTTAAAAATTAAAAATAAGAGGCGAAAGAGACATCAGGTAAGTTACCACAATGAACTGGGATGCCCCAGGCCCTCCTTCCCCCACAGAAGCACTGAGCCCACACATGTGGCGCCAAATACCTCTGTGAGCAACAGAGACCAGTCGGCAGACTAGAGGACCACAACCACTATCAAACCAAGAAATATGTGGTATTTGGTAGGGTTGTCTCTGCCTTGAACAGCACTATGAGAAAGAAAAAGAAAAAAGAAAAAACCTTATAGGAAATCCACTGGGACCAGAGGAAGAACACAGAAGAATGCATTCCATGCTCAGTGTTCCAGCCATTTGGGGCAGCACACTGGCTTTGATGTCACCTGACTTGAGCTGCTCACAGGACCAGTGCTAGCATTTGGAAGCACATGGTACATGTGTGTAACTCTGTAGACAGATGGCAGGTACCACAAGTCATCTAATGGAGTTTGAGAGACCTTAGAATTTCCAACTAGCCCAATGAGTGCTGGTCTTTTCCTCAGAAAGCCAGTGTACAAACGGTTGTCTAGCTCCTTTCAAAGACACAAATCCAAGAAAAAGGCAGAAGGTTATATAAAGAGATAGGGAAATATGGTCCAATCAAAGAAACAAAGTGAAACCAAAGTAATAGCTAAAGAAACAAAAATTTGGGCGGGGAGTTGACTTGGTCAGTAGTCAGGCTTGCCATACAACCATGGCATTCTGAGGTGAACCTTTAGAATGGACATAGAAAACTGGGTGTGATGGTGTGCACTTATAACCCCAGTATCAAAGATACAGAAACAGATGGATCCCCAGAGCTCCCCAGCAACCCAGCCCAGCCAAACTGCGTTCCAGTGAGAGACCTCATCTCAACAACGTGGATGGCTCCTGAGGAATCCAATTACAATTGATCTCTGGCCTTCGTATGTGCTCAAATACAGTCTGCATATAGTTAGTCACACACACACACACACACACACACACACACACACACACACAAATCCACAGTCCTATGAGCTGCCTGAAAAAAAAAAACTATTTAAGATACCTGTCATAAAAATCTAAAAAACATTCTGCTAATGAGAAATTAAAGTGGACAATGAAATGAAGTCAGAAAAATGTTCCTAAGAAAATAGGAATCTTCACAAAAATACAAATTACTAGAAAGGGTCTCAGGATCAGTGAGATAGCTCATCTGGTAAGGATGCTCACTATCCACTCTGATGACCTGAGTGTGATTACTAGGACCAACATAGTAGGGGGAAAACCGAGTCCCACAAGTTATATTCTGAGTTTCTCATGCACACCATGGCATGGATGCTTGTGTGCACACATGCAAATAAAATAATAAATAATGTATAATAAAAATTTTAAGTGTCTAATTCTTGAGTTTAAAGATAAAATAACTGACCTGAAAGTTAGATACAGTGAATGGGCAGCCGTCATGCTCACGCCAAAGATCAACAGATTTCAAGACAGTTCATATGGAGTCCTCAAAGCAGACATCCAGCAAAGGAAAAGGAAGAGACCGGAGATGTCACTCAGTGGCAGAACACTTGCCAAGCATACTTGAGACCCTAAGTTCAATCCCTCAGTACCAACAAAGAAGAGTGAAGAAAGGCACAAACATCTAGAGGGACTTAGGACACACAGTACATCTCGAAAATGAAGGGGGAATTAAGATTTCCCCCATGATACAAATTGGAAAGGAAGAAGTCAAGCTTTTGCTATTTGCAGATGACATGATAGTATACATGAGTGACCCCAAAAATTCGACCAAGGAACTCATACAGCTTTTAAACACCTTCAGCAATGTAGCAGGATACAAGATTAACTCAAAAAAATCAGTAGCCCTCCTATAAACAATTGACAAACAGGCTAAGGAAATCAGAGATACATGACCCTTTACAATAGCCACAAATGATATAAAATACCCTGGGGTAACTCTAACTAAGCAAGTGAAGGACCTGTATGACAAAAACTTTAAGTCCCTGAAAAAAGAAATTGAAGAAGATGTCAGAAAATGGAAAGATCTCCCATGCTCATGGATAGGCAGGATTAACGTAGTAAAAATGGCAATCTTACCAAAAGCAATCTACAGATTCAATGCAATCCCCATCAAAATACCAACACAATTCTTCACAGACCTGGAAAGAACAATACCCAACTTCATATGAAAAAAAAAAAAGGATATCCAAAAGAATCCTGTACAATAAAACAACCTCTGTAGGCATCACGATCCCTGACTTCAAGCCCTACTATAGAGCTACAGTAATAAAAACAGCTTGGTACTGGCATAAAAACCAACATGTGGACTAATGGAATCGAATTGAAGACCCTGACATTAACCCGCACACCTATGAACATATAATTTTTGACAAAGAAGCCAAAACTGTACAATGGAAAAAAGAAAGCATCTTCAAAAAATGGTGCTGGCATAACTGGATGTCAACATGTAGAAGACTGCAAATAGATCCATATCTGTCACCGTGCACAAAACTTAAGTCCAAGTGGATCAAAGACCTCAACATAAATCCAGTTACTCTGAACCTGACAGAAGAGAAAGTAGGAAGTAGTCTTGAACATACTGGCACCAGAGATCACTTCCTAAATATAACACCAGTAGCACAGACACTGAGAGAAACCATTAATCAATGAGACCTCTTGAAACTGAGAAGCTTTTGTAGCGCAAAGGACATGGTCAACAAGACAAAGCGACAGCCTACAGAATGGGAAAAGATTTTCACCAACCCCACATCTGACAAAGGGCTGATACCCAGAATATATAAAGAACTCAATAAATAACAATCAAAATGCCCAACAGTCCAATTAAGAAATGGGTTATAGAGCTAAACCGAGAATTCCCAATAGAGGAAGCTCAAATGGCTGAAAGACATTTAAGGAATTGCTAAACATCCCTAATCATCAGGGAAATGCAAATCAAAACGACTCTGAGATACCACCTTACACCCATCAGGATGGCTAAGATCAAAAACACTGAAGACAGCTTATGTTGGAGAGGATGTGGAGAAAGGGGAACTCTCCTCCACTGTTGGTGGGAATGCAAGCTTGTACAGCCACTTTGGAAATCAATATGGTGCTTTCTTAAAAATTGGGAATCAATCTTCCCCAAGACCCAGCTATACCACTCTTGGGCATATTCCCAAGGAATGCTCAATCATACCACAAGGGCACATGCTCAGCTATATTCATAACAGTATTGTTTGTAATAGCCAGAACCTGGAAACAACCTAGATGCTCTTCAACTGAAGAATGGATAAATAAAATGTGGTACATATACATAATGGAGTACTACCCAGCAGAGAAAAACAATGACATCATGAGGTTTGCAGGCAAATGGATGGATCTGGAAAAAAAAATCATCCTGAGTGAGGTAACCCAGACTCAGAAAGACAAACATGGTATGTACTCATTCATAGGTGGATACTAGATGTAAAACAAAGGATGACTAGACTGCTACACACAACTCCAGGGAGGCTACCTAGTAAAGAGGACCCTAAGAAAGACACAGGGATTGCCCAACGACAGAGAAATGGATAAGATCTACATGAGCAAACTGGACGTGAGGGGGGGTAATGAAGGGCAAGGGTCAAGAGAAAGAGAGCTTAGGGGAGCAGAGATACCAGCTGGATCAAGAACAGAGAGGGAGAACAAGGAAAGAGAGACCATGATAAATGAAGACCCCATGGGAATAGGAAGAAGCAAAGTGCTAGAGAGGTCCCCAGAAATCCACAAAGCTACCTCCACAACAGACTACTAGCAATGGTCGAGAGAAAGCCCAAACTGACTTACTCTGGTGATCGGATGGCCAAACACCCTAGCTGTCGTGGTAGAACTCTCATCCAATGACTGATGGACACAGATGCAGAGATCCACGGCCAGGCCCCAGGTGGAGCTCCGGGAGTCCAATCGGTGAGAGAGAGGAGGGACTGTATGAGCAAGAGATGTTGAGACCATGACTGGAAAAAGCACAGGGACAAATAGCCAAACTAGTGGAAACACATGAACTATGAACCAATAGCTGAGGAGCCCCCAACTGGATCAGGCCCTCTGGATAAGTGAGACAGACGGTTAGCTTGAACTGTTTAGGAGGCCCCCAGGCAGTGGGACCAGGACCTGTCCTTAGTGCACGAGCTGGCTGTTTGGAACCTGGGGCCTATGCTGGGACACTTTGCTCAGCCTAGGTGAAGGGAGGAGGGGACTGGACCTGCCTTCACTGAATCTACCAGGCTGAGCTGAATCCCCAAGGGAGTCCTTGCCCTGGAGGAGATGGGAATGGGGGGTAGATTGGGAGGAGGGAGGGGTGGGGTGGGAGGAGGGAGGACAGAGGAATCCATGGTTAATACGTAAAATTAAATTAAATTTTAAAATTAAATAATAATAATAATAATAATAATAATAATAATAATAATAAAAGATTTCCCCCATAAGCAAAAGCTAAAATAATCCATTACCATTATCCAATGTACAAGAGTGTGAAATAGAGCATGTCCCCCGCTTCAAATTGTAGGGAGTGAGGCAGAGCCACTGGAAAGGTAAGGCTCTCCATCAACACACACCATGATGTTGACAGGTGACTGCTGACTTGACTTGCTCAGTGCAGAAGACCATCCTCTGTGTCCTACACTGACACACAGATTTATGTTAGGAGACACTAAGAACTATGGGAACTCACAAGGAACCCTCATTAGATCTCACATTTACAAAGAGGGATGGGAAGCTGTGACCCAGGAACAACACTCTGCCAAAGCCTCATGACAGTCATGATTGTGACTTCATTCAGTGGATGAAACAAGGAAGTCCAGGGTATTTAGAAAGCATTGTTCAACTATGCAAGTCATTTCAGACACTGTAAGGACTCAAGTTCAGGTCAGCAGGGTTCTGAACTCTCTTTTTAAAGGTTATTTTATTACATCATTCATTTATGCACTGTGTGTGTGTGTGTGTGTGTGTGTGTGTGTGTGTGTGTGGTGTGTGTGTTGTATGTGTGTGGTGTGTGTGTGTATGTGTGTGTGTGTGTGGTGTGTGTGTTGTGTGTGTTGTGTGTGTGTATGTGTGTGTGTTGTGTGTGTGTTGTGTGTGTGTATGTGTGTGTGTAATATGTGGGGAGGGTTGCAAGCTAAAGCATGTGTGTCAAGGTCAGAGATAATGTGAAAGCGGTTCTCTCCTTGCACCTTTACATACCTGGGTTCAGGGGGTGGGGTTGAGCTCATGTTGCCAGCCTTCTGTGACAAGCACTTTCACCTGATGATCACCTGATCAACCCCTCTAAATCCTTCCCAACTCACTGTGCTGTCCTCATGGAAATCTTTGTATTATAATAAATTAATCCAGAGAGTATAATCTATGGAATCCTTCCAGGGCTCCCATGTGGTTAAAACCATCCTCATAAAGACATGAACATTTCCTTTGTTCTTCACGGTTTTGACACTTAAAAAAATAATGCAAAACAATACAAATGGATGTGAGACCCTTCTGGCACCTAAGTATAAATTAGGGCATCAGTGCCAACTAGTGCTAGTTCTCACTGTACTGTCATGTCTACATATCCACAGGGTTCCGGGTAGGGGATAAGGAGTGACATTTCACTTGAGAATGTCCTTCATGACTTCATGACTCAGGAAAAAATTGTATTTTATAAAATCTCTACTATTCCCTGTGTGATTTATAATAGCCAAGTAGAACTTGGTCATAGAGCTCATGAGATACACACAGCAGAATGGCCTGCAAAGAGCATTTGAATCACTGAATTGTAAGCTCATCTATGGATTTCTTTTAAGAAATGTGTGTAGGGCAGAGATTGAGATGTAGCTCACTTGTTACAGTGCTTATCTAGCAGCCCTGGATTCTGTGCCCAGCACTGTATCAATCTGGTGGTGGTGCAAGCCTGCAATTCCTAGCACTTAGGAGTCGTAGGTAGGGAGATCAGAAGTCCAAGTTCATTCTCAGCTACATAGAGTTTGAAGTTACCTTGGGCTTAGAGACCCTGTCAAAAGGTTTGGGGCAACATCATTTTACTTTAAAGACAAGTAGGGAGACTGGTCTTATTTCTGTCTGAGTATTTGGTGGACTTTGAGAGGACAGTAAAAAAAGGATTGAGCCTTTATTGGAAGAAAAACAACCAAGGATGTTTGAAAAAGCCATATGGAATCACGTTGTATTTTATTTACCTAAATTTATATATGAGTGTATTTGTAATTTACAAATATTTACAGATGTGGTTTAAAAGAAATTGTTAAGCTGAAAGAAACCTCAGTACCAGGCATGAGAATTGTTGGCTAGTGGAGTCCAAGAAACTCCCCAAGCCATGCTGTTGTTCTTGGTTGCCTCCCAGAGGTTGCTGATGGCACCGTGTACTTGGGACACAGGACCTGGAGGACCCCAGCTGGATCTGACTTGGAAGTCTCTTTCCTGGGGACTAGTTTTTGTAGTTCCGACAGGTGCTATACAAACTGCCAAGGGAAGAGAAGCAACCAATAGTCCTACCCAGCTGTGCTGCTTAGGAACCACAAGTGACCAGAAAGTGGAAACATCCCTAAGTATGCAGTAGTGGCACTCGTATCTTGGTGATAACCAACAGTTGTCTAATTTGACTTGAAGCCCCCTCAATAGGAGAGAAATCATGCCTGGCACTGGAAACCTAGGGCTAGTAAAATCACAGATATTAGAGGATTAAACTACTAGCATGACCACGATTTTAGTAGACCGGCATAATTCCTAACTGTGTTCTAAACACTTACCCTTACACCCACAGGTAAAGGTAGTTCTTACTCCTCATCAGAGAAGCTTCTCTTTACAATAGACAGACCATTACAGAAAGACCATAGCTGGCCAAAATGTACCTCAAAGTATATGTATACAGCACAACCCTGGCATCTAAGGCTCAGTGGACACCATGGAAGAAAGCAGCAGAAAGATGATTAGAGCCAGAGGACCAGGAAATCTGCTGTGAGACCGTCTCCTAGAAATGACAGCGAAGCTACACCCACAAAACCCCAACAGTGTGGCTGCCTACACAAGACCTAACTAATCAAGTATACCAACAACAGACACACTGACAAAGGGGGAAAGCCTCAGCAAAGCTGGACAAAGAGCTGCAGGCGCCTGAAAGCAGGGGAATTAGTCTGCCCCAAGGATGAGCTCCCTAACTGGTTCATCTAATACCAAGTGGTCACCCTGAGATCTTATGCACACAGGCAACACTAAACAGGCCCAGCAGGCTGTATTTATATATTTATGTGCTTATAAATATGTAGCAATAACAGATAAAATGAGGCTATGAATTTGAGAGGGAGCTGGGGGATAAGAAGAGGCTGGAGGGAAGAAAGGGAAGAGGGTAAATAATGTAATTATATGTTAATAAAAAAGTATTTTTCACAGTTTTTAAAAAGAAAAGAAAAACAACATCATTTATACCAATAATAAACAGTGCTTCCAACTGAAGTTAGAACTTTGGAAAATTTGTATTCATGACTGTGAACAAGAACTTCCCAATACTTCAAATTATTCAGTGAAGTCAGCTCCAGTACTAGCAGCTACAATTTTAAATATTAGATGATGAAATATGTCAACATTTGGAAGAGCTGTACAACTTAGCAACCCAGTATTTTTCCAAATTACAAAAGCATGATGTTTCAAAGTAATTACTATGAATTAAAAGACACCTTCAAAGTATAAAACACACTACTGGTTTTGAGCATAGGGGGGAGGAAAAACTAACTTCCACACCTACCTTGAAGACAGCAGTTTAAAAACTACCATTTGTCAAGCTTTGGTGGTGCCTCTAAGGATTCCCCATAGATATTTCTGATAGGTATTGAAGTGACTCATGCTTTATCAGTCATATATGTTTAAAGATGGGTCTTCTTCACAGCTTTAAAAAGAAACAACATGATAGAGTATTGAATTCAAAAGCAAATAAATTACTATATGTATTCTGTTACACCAGGCATTAAGAAATTTGAAAGATAACAAACTATCATTCCTCTTACTGGCTTTGTTTTGAAAAAAGTTTCTTAACAGAATATGTTACCAATAGTTGTAGAATACGTATAATTACTATTTTAAATGCATTACTATAAATTTTCCTCTTTTTGATTTATAAAAATATAAGTATTGCTTAATAAAATCCACAAAAACACAAGATTGTTTAGTTCTTAATTATCTTTAGAAATGTTACAGGAGACTGGGATCAAAATCTGAACCTTGCCGTTGCAACTCTATTATAAATGTAGATACCTCTCAGAGCAAACCCTTACCTAAGTGGAGGCCCTAACTGAGGGGTACCCATGAACTGGACCATGTTTCCTTGATCAAGTCATGACATAAACAACGACTCTCGAGTCAGTGCAGGTTGCTGGCATAAATGTACATCTTCATCTTTGATATAAAACAAGACAATAAAACTCATTCTTCCAACTTACAAGTTTATAAGAATAATGATTCAGAGAAAAGGAGAGATTGGATATATTTTCTATTTAAAATCTGGTGAAAATTTGAGTTGCTTTTATGCATTGAGAGGCAGTCCACAAACATGAATCATCAGGAAGATTCAATTCCTTGACTTGACATACACCCACCATAAACTAGACCATGCACATGTGTGCTAACCTCTGTTAGTGTAAAAATGGTCAAGACTTTGCTTCTGCATCATATCTTCATTAAAGTATTATATTTTCCAACCATAGTTGAAACAACAAGCAAAGTGTTTTCTGTTTAGATCTTGGGTTAGTAGGACACTCTACATTCCAAGTCATTAAGTAAATGCTTTTCTCTGGCACAAATGAATGAGTCAGGATTCAATAGTTGATCCCACATACCCTTAACACCTCAAATTTTGCAACATAGAATATCTAGTAACACACATTATCATCTTTAAAGTCTTAGGGTTTTTAAATAGTTTTAAATTTCATTTATTTATCGTTATTGTATGTTGACCTAATTAGCTTCAGCTGTCCACTTGGCATGGGCTAGAATCATCCGAGGGACCAAACAGATCAGGTTGGCCTGTAGCCTTGTCTGTAAGGCATTGTCTTGTTTGATGTTTGATGTAAATGGGTTCAGCCGATTAGGAGCAGGACCATCCATAGGCAGGCAGTCCTAGGCTATTTAAGAAAGCTAGCTGACCATGAACCTGTGAGTGAGACAGGAGCTAATGAGGAAGCGATATTCCTATATGGTTCTTGCCTCGAGTTCCCGTCCTAACTTCCCTCAATGATGGATTTGGACCTGGAATTGTAAGTCAAATAACCCTTTCCTACCCACTAAATTGCTTTTACTTTTGGTCAATATTTTATCACAACTATAGAATGAAATTAAAGTGTGTGTGTGTGTGTGTGCGCACACATGCCAAGACATACCATTCATGTACATGTCAGAAGGCACTCCTGGGAGTCAATTGTCTCTTTTCACCATCTAGGAATGAAACTCATGTCATCAGGCTTGTGTGGTAAGGTCTTTTATTCACTGAGTGGTCTTGCCTGCTCTGTAGTATTGGATTTTTGTTTTTATTTTTGACATTTCTGTTTAGAGAGAAGTAACTCCTAAAAAGCCACTAACACATGAATTAACAGAGATAAAATGTCCAGTACCAACCATGCTATGTGATACTCCTAGTCAAGCTTTAAGTCTGGCGAGATGGGGTGCTCATCCCTGAACTCACCCCGGTGGCTCACGGCCAGCACAGCCATTGCCCTGTTCCCTAAGATGAGATGCCTCTCAGTCTCTTACTTCTATGCTGACAGCCCCTAGAACCTGGTGTTCACACAGAGCTGCAGGGTTTCCTAACCAGAGCTGGCCCTCTTCTCCTCTCCTTCCCCCTCACTCCACTGCTGGAGCCGATGCCTCTTAGTTGATACATTCCCTCCCGGACTGAGGAAGGAGACTCCCAAGACTCAGGAAACTTACCAGCCTCAGGAAGCTGCAAGAGTCACAAGGACCTTCCCTAAGGTTACTAAAAACCTCCATCAATTGCTCAGGAGGAAAGAGGAGGATGGCTAGTGGGATTCCTATAAATTGGCCAGGAGCTCCAGGGATGCAGCTGTTGTGAGGTATCACCATGCTTCTCAGCAATCCAGCTTCCTCTGAGTCATCCCTGCTCCGTAAGTAGCCCCAGTAAACCCGCTCATTCACTGACCTACACCAGGGTAGAACAGACTCTGTGCCGGGTCCTCACCACCCTGTCGGTGGTGGACAGGTGCTTCTTCGCATCTCCCTGGGAAAAATCACCCTGTGTGCCAGCAAACCCTCTGGTCATGTTCTGGATAGTGGTACTGCTTCCTTCTTTTGTAGGGCCAAGGGTCTTTTTCCTCCATCCATCAGCAGAGAGTGAATAAAGGCCCTGGTAGATACAGCTGCTCTAGAGACGGGCCCAGAGAGAAAGAATTAGGGAATAGTTCTCAACTGGGGAAGGCATTTTTAACACCTGAAATTTCAGGTTGTTCACAGGCTTATTTGAATACTTGCATAATTATTCAATCAGCCAGTGACCCCAAAATGCATTATTATGAGCCTAGATTTACAACTTCATTCCTCTAAGAAATCTGTCAGCGGACACTCAGTTAATTCCTGTTAGGCATTCTTCCATACTGTTAACATCTTCAGGAGCACCAGACATGATCCTTCTTTATTTGTTCATTCATTAAATGACTCTGCTTGACTGTAAATGAACAGTTGGACTAAGGGACAGTGTAGAACCTGAGGGCTCTTAGCACACGTTAGCAATGAAAAGCCACAGACCACCTGATCATTGTTTTACTCTTGACCGGTTTATTTCCTTTCTGTGCATCAAGGTACTTAGGTGGATGAGTTTTCCCCATGATAGCAACACTCACAAATGAACCAAACCAGAGAGAGAGAGAGAGAGAGAGAGAGAGAGAGAGAGAGAGAGAGAGAGAGAGCATTACTAGGTTTCAAATTAACCTGAAACCCTCAAGGCCTCCGTAGGTGCCCAGGGCACCTTCTGCACCCATGCTATTTTTAGTCAATGCTATTCTGTTACTGGCAGCTAGATTGAAAACCGTCTGGACTCTCAACAAACCTAGCTATTTCAGAACGCAGGCCTTCACAGCATCTCTCTCTAATGGCCCAGATTAGAAAAGAAAGGTTGTTTATAAATTTAAAGGGCAAGTTCCCAGCCATCAAAGCAGCGGCTGGGGGCTTTAGAGCAGGCCAGCTTCCCACCGTGGGCGATGGGTGAACGTCTGCACACAGCGCTAGCGTCTAGGCCAGTGGGCACCGATGCTAATTGGCATTTTGTGAGGGTCTCTCAGGCGGGATGAGCCTCACAATTCCTTTCATTTTAGAGCAAAATGTGTACTCTAAGTAACAAAGATCACATACCGATGTACATTTTCTCTTTTCTCTCCCTCTTTTTGTGTGTGTCCACATGCGTGTGTGTGCATAGGCATGCTCATATGTACACATGTTGTCCTCAGTTGCTTTTCTGACATGGGAAATCAACATGGAAATTACCAATTTTCTAGATTGACATGCCAGCCAGCTCCAGACAGCATCCTATCTCAGCCTCACCTGTGGTAGATTACAGGTAGGCCTTTGGCATCTCAATTTCTTGCTGGGGAGCTGGCGATTGAACTCCAATCCTCAGGATTAGCCAGCAAACACCGTGTTGATGGGAGGCATCTGTTCATCCTTATCTTTTGTTTTTGGTTTGTTTGTTTTAGACAAGGCCTCACTTATTCTCAACTGGCTTTGGAATTGCTATAGAGCTGAGAATGACCCTGAACTTCCATTTCCCCTGCTCCTGAGTGCTAGAATTGCAGGCATACACCACATGTGGCTTATGCAGGGCTG